>NW_027115461.1:95142-133818 GCF_000696795.3 Halyomorpha halys | reverse complement strand
GCCATCTTGGCTTTGTTTGGAATACAACGTATTTCTTTTAGACAAAGAAAACTGGTTAGCTTGCTTTATAATTTAAAATAACAAATAACGATATTAAAATTATACATAAAATAAAACATATCAAAACCCTTTATACATCAAAAATATACTATTTACTCAAAAAGAGCATATTACAATATACTATGAAAAGATTTAATGATTAACTTAAGAAGATAATAGGAAAAATATTTTTAATAGGCTGAAAACACTTTGAATATCAAAGATGTTGTGTTATTCTTAGCTGCAGTTTGGGAGGTTGGTCAGTGAAAGACCTTACTTAGTTCATGGAATCCATTGTTGGGGGAAGAGAACAGGCATCAATGGCAAAGCCAGTCGAGAGATAATTCCAACCTTGATTAAATGTATAAATCCTGATGCTTCAGTGAATGATATAGGTGTTAATGAAGTGGTTCAGTGAATGATATAGGTGTTAATGAAGTGGTTCAGTGAATGATATAGGTGTTAATGAAATGGTTCAGTGAATTATATAGGTGTTAATGAAATGGTTCAGTGAATTATATAGGTGTTAATGAAATGGTTCATTGAATGATATAGGTGTTAATGAAATGGTTCAGTGAATGATATAGGTGTTAATGAAATGGTTCAGTGAATGATATAGGTGTTAATGAAATGGTTTGATTGTTGTGAGGAGAATGAGTTGATATTTAAAACTTATGGGGAAATCATACAGTGTTACACAAGTCCCTACCAATGAATTAGAAGAAGGTGAAAGACAAGTTGAGGAACCAATGACTATAAAGTCTGAACAAGCAGTGTCTCTATTCAATCACTGTCTGAAGTGGGCTACAGAGAATGATTTATCGTGGCAGCAAGCCCTTCTCTCACAACCTCTGAGAAAAGAAGCATTGAAGAATTTGGGCCAAAGTCAAAGAAAAAAAAACCGTAGATTCATACTATTGAGTTTCTGTAATGCGAACACCCTCCTGCAGCCAACAATTAGTTCAGATTACAGATATTAAACCATACATAAACATTATTAGCTTAACAAAACATGATTTGGTCTTTTATGAATGTAGCATTCATAAGAGAGAATATCTTCTAGTTGAAAATTTCTTTTATTAATGGAGTTTTGGAAGATTATTGTCAAATCAATTTTGAATTCTTTCCAGTTTTCTTTAATTTTCTAAATACGTTTAACTCGAAACGAGTGAGGCTTAAGTGAACTGTGGTTGAATAACAGATTTATTTAGAATTAATTGATTTCGGAAACTTAATTTTAATTTTTTTTTCTGCCTTCCTATTGGTTTGTTTTGTAAATGTGAGAGATGAATGAATGAAAAAATAGTTTTATTCTGGGACAAATGTCTCTTAAGAATGAATACATGGTCCATACATTAAGATTAATTCTCTGGCAAACATTTAGAAAGTTTCAGTATACCCATTGAAATTACATATAAACCTTATATTACAATTTCTAACAGTAATTGTTTGGTTTTTAAATAAAATTTTACACTGTTGGCGCTATTTTCGCTCTCTCCCCCCCTTCTTTCGCTTATCTAAGGTCTAATTTCTTGCCACTCGGCTTCTAACTCTCTCTCATTTCCGGATGCCCTGACAACACATACTGTCCTATGCTCCTGGCCGTCACAACTGCTTCCAACATTTTTTTGTCTTTTCATTTCATCCTTATTCCTTCCAAAATCACTCTTCAACCCCGCTATGCAGCTTAAGGTATGATGGCCTTACTTGACAGGTATGAGTACAAAATTATGTAATATGGTTCAATAATAGTAAACCCAATTTTCAGGAACCAGCTTATATTAGCACTTACTGCACCTAAATTATACAGTCCACTCGATCTCAAACATTAATCAATAATTGTTAAATACATTGTTCACATTATGCGGAGGTTTGGTTATCTAGTAAGAAAGAATGGATGAGGATTGGCGAATGGAGATTAGAAGAGAATACCAGGAGGTCGCTCATATGACGAAGGATTTGCTAAAGGAAGCAGTCCTTTGAGAGGGTATATATAAATTGATTGGTTGGGATCTGGTGTTTAAGGAAGGGATGGATGAAGGTAGAGTTAGGAGATCAAGGATAAAGGTAGGTTTTTTTGTTTTAAAGACTTGGAATTGGTATTATCTTCTGAAGGTTGGATAGAGCCACTTCAACTCGGTATACCAACGGGAGATATAAGAGTGCCTGGGAAACCCTAAGAAAAATCTTACAAAGGAATGCATGATTCTTTTCAGTCTCAACTCTAGACCAGCACCCTTCGTTGACCAATGGACCGTAGTCGAATTGGAGGAAAACTCTCGTTTTCGTTTTATTATCTCTCGAGGATACTAGGAACTGACGGGTATTCTGAGGAATGAAACCATGGAATCTTAGGAATTGTTTCAGTACAGTTATGGATTTGCATGTGATCTGGGAAATAGATAGAAGTTAATCTATTGATTTTTAAGGACAATTATGGGTTGAGAGGGAATAAATTAGGTGCTCAGAACCAATTAGAATGACCTTAGTTTTACCAGCATATAAAACATATTGTTTAATGCCCATGTGAGATCTGTCCAGAGTTAAACAAAGGTATTCTATGGATTTTAACTCTGGGATGATGAGGGTTAAGTTGATGGGAACGCGATTATTTATATTTGGTTGGCCCTCAGTAAAAAGTGTGGCTTCAGATTTGTTTGGATTGACTTGTAATTGTATTTTGGCTTAAACAATATTTATTGATTTTTTAAAAACATATAATGCTAAATGTTTCCTTATGTTTCTTAGGTGAAGAAATGGATTTCATCGAGCTCCTGAAATCAATTGGTTTAGACATGAAGAGCGTTGCAAATGCTCTAGGAATGGACATCCAAACATTGAACAATATGGATCATAAAGAGCTCCTGAACCTTCTCACTCAGCAGGCGAAGAAATGAATCGCAATCTCTCTTGGCAACCAATCTACCTCATAAAAGTTAACCATAGGTAGTAAACCCTGTTAAACGGCACGTTTGTTCTATTGTGTGCTTGACTAAACTCTTTAATTAGATTGTTAAATAGATTCATCAGCTGTTTTGTTTAACCGTTCTTTTAAGAGAACATGTATTGATTATGTTACAAATACTGTTTTACTTCAATCTTTTTTAATATAAACTATAATACTGTGGATTCTTGATAATCCGAACTAATTAAAACCAAGAATGGTCGAATTACCAAACAGGAATAAAAGGTCACTAAATAAATAACAAATCAATTTTAAAACGAAAATTGTTAATGTTTTTACTAAGAAACATTTTTACGATACTTAATCATTGTTCAGAAATTTATGAAAATATGGTGCGGTCAGTAAAGATACATCAATAAGTAAAGCTTATTTATTTATGCTGACGTTTCGACCTGAATTTCAGTTCTTTATCAGGGCTGAATAGCATAACAAGAGCAGCCTTAATTCAGAGACCATAAAAATAAAAATAAAATTATAATAATCAAACTTAGAACTAGACATAACAATAAGTTAAGTAGATAGTAGGTGACACTAATAAAAGATAAAATATAATATTGTGGAGATGAGATAAGAGTTATATAAACAAATGATAAAGAAAAAAGTTATTAAACATCAAACTTCTTTATTTATTATTTTCTTTTTTTTCCCATTGTGTTATCTATATTGTTTTATTTTACACATTTCATTATGTTTATTAATTTTTTTCACTATTTATGTATCATTATTCACATATTCATGATACATCATTACTTACATATTCATGATACATCATTACTTACATATTCATGATACATCATTACTTACATATTCATGATACATCATTACTTACATATTCATGTTACACTTAACCTTTCATTATTTACATGAACACTCTGATTTTTAATAATTTTTTCTGACCGCATTCGGACCGTCTATAATACAAACAGTCAATCAATGAGCTTCTAATTTTTTTTTGGTTTAATTGTTACCTCTACATATTATATTTTATCTTTTATTAGTATAAACTACTATGTTTATTAATTTATTGTTCCATATATTTCCAAGTTTGATATTACTATAATTTTTTTTTCCCTCTCTCTGAACTAAGGTTTTTATCTCTTTTTGTTTTTCAACCCCGGTGAAGAACTGAAATTCAGGTCGAAACGTCTGGACAAAAAAATAAGTTTTACTTATTTATTATCTTTCTGACCGCACCCCCAACCATCTGCTCATATCGAATATCATATTATGAACAGTAGTTCATTCAGAAATTTGTTTTTAAACTATTTTCTTCTGAAATAATCTGAAATTTTGATTTGTATGAAACTTGAAATCAAATTTTTCAATGACTGCATCTGCTTCAGCAATAGAATCTTAAAATTCAAACAAGAAAAAAAAAATTTCATTAAATATGTTTTCTCCAATCTAATTTTTCCAAAGATGTGTAATTTAAACATTATGCACCTGGCTTAGTGCTGCATCTTTTCTTTTGCACATTGATGCATTTGTTGAAATGTGGTACAACTTCTTCATGTTTGATCATTTGCGTATTTACTTCAACTTCATTACTTTCTAAGACTGTGAACAATATTTCTTCATCTGTTTTAAATTTCCAATCATTTTCTTCTTTCCATTGTACTGCTTATATAAAATCAAATATTTTTTTTTTCTAAAGGGATGGTTTGGATTATGGAATAGCTTAGATTAGCAATCAGATTGTCTCCTCTGTACTTTATTATGATTGTTCATTTTTTGAGTGGGGTTCATTTTTAATTTATAATATTAATGTTAAAGAGTAAGGGAAACTTAATTAAGGAACCACACCTAGCCCAAATCTTTTTTATAAATAAAATAATTAAAAACTTTGGAAAAAAAAGGAGAAAAGAAAATTTTTAGAAGAATATTCTAAGAAGCTATAAGGATAAATAATAAAGTTGTACAAATAATAAACTACTTATCTATTTTATAAATAAAAATAACTGAATAGGAAATGCAATTCAGTGTGCTCTGAAAAGCAATTTAAGTCTCAATAAAAACTAAATTATAAGATATGAAGATGAAATAAGGTTGAAGGAAAACATTGTGTTCTCATAGTGTTGTTTCTGGGGATAATTAATTATTAAGTAATTCAAAATTGGTTTTAACTTAAATAAAGAAGTAAATAAATACATAAATGTTTCCCAAATATGAATTTTATTTAAAAAGAAAAAAAGGTTAAAAATGTTTATTTATTTTTAATCATAATAAATGTTTTAAATATTAAATTGTATATTGTAGATATTAAAAAAAAAAAAATCTCAAAACAAACACAAATAACCTCATTGATAAAACTGCTGGCAAAAGCAGAATTATAAATAAATTATTACTTGTACTTCCAAGAGTTGTGCGATTGAAAGTGGTTTTTATATTGTGACTCAAATGAATATGAAAATGTTCTAATATAGCTCATGAAAAGGCCGAAACGTTTCAAAAATATTAAATATATATTGTGGTGTTATTATTTTATTTTATTTTTCTGTATACATTAACTTCACCATTAATTGGTTCTTCTTTTTTTTTTTTTTCAAAGTGACATCTGACTGCAAATCCTATTTACTTTGTAGAAAAATATCATAACAAAATTTATTTCATTATATTGCTCCAACATTTCAACATCAATGAAATAAATAAAATTTTTACATTTTATCTTAATCAAAATTTATCAATATTTGATAATTATTGAGCTTTGCTTTTACTATTCTAGGAAAAATTCGAATTATAGATGGAGAACATATTGCCTCTAGAAGGATACTTATGAACCAATTTATAAATGCAAAAAAGATTTTTAGAATTTTAAATATTATGCCTTAATCAAAAAGTCATTAATTAAATATTTATTTCGGCACTTATATATATAAAATAACAATATACTACCACCCATGAAGAGTCAGGGGCACAGTACTTTTACTAGACCATCGGGCATTCCATGAGGTGTTATGGTCAGAAGACTTCCGAACTCACAGGGTTGACTTATGGCTACAGTTACAGAATAAATAATTATCTGTCTCAGCTAATTAAAACCCGGGTCCTTTGAGTTCATAGCATAGTCCCTTACTTCTAAGCCATGCTACTTCCCGTATATTTATGTATATATAAATTGTAATATTGTATAAAATACAATTTTAGTCATAAATTTTTATTATTATTATGTATAAAAAATACGGGCTTAGTGTGAATGAATTTTCTTTTAATCTTTTTTATTAATATTATAAATTTATTATTTTTGTCTTGAATTTTTAGTATTTTTTTAAATGTTATTGTCTGGGTTATATTTACTTTTGTGAATAAAAATATTTGCTTTTGTATTCATTTTAAAATGTGTGTGGTTTTTCCATGAAAATTAAATGGAATTCTTACGATCACATTAAATTTAATGTGAAAGGAAGTGGTAAAAAAAAAGGTACAAAAACTGCAGAAAAAAACCAATTTATTTGTAACCGACATTTTGCCCAACTTTACAAGGTTTCATCAGGTCTGAGTCCAGAAAGTGCAGTCAGAGTTACTTTTAGCATAGTCGGGTAAAATTAGTTATAGTTGAAACTAATAACTAAAATTGTCATGGATACGATATTTATTTACAAGTATAAATTTAATTTTTTTTGTTTTGTTTTTTAAAAATTATTTTGTATACATTTCAGGTTTTAATCCTATCTTTTATGGAGTCAATAATTCTTTATAATGTAATTTTTGGAAATATATTTTTTATAAATAGAGGTTTAGGTTATAGTTATCTTTTAATTAATTAAGTAACTTATATTTATTTTAACATTAATTTATTTATTTTTTATCCTGTGATTAAAGTGTACAAGTATTCTAACTAGACGTAAATCATAAGTTTTAGATTTTTAAAAATATTTTCTTTTACTGTTATCTATTAATTATTATCTACAAAAGACTCAAGAGATAATATATCTCAATTTAAATATCAAGTCTGTATCTCAGGTAAAAATGTTTGTAGTATAGTGTGTAAATCTCATTGCAGGATTTTAATAGCTGCTTTAGCTCTTATAAATTTAGATATTCATTTTATTAAACTATAAGTAAATTTATTTTAATTTTCTTTATTTAAAAATGTATTCATTTCTTAGATAATGAATATTCAAGTAGCTTGTGTTCTGTAAAACAGTTAACACGACTTTTGAGTGAGTTATCCTGCTGTTCTAACCTGCTATTTTATTTGTTTAAGTTAAGTTATTGCGATTTTTAAACAAGTTTTGTGAGTTCCTGTTTTTTATTGAATCCACTGCATTTGAAATAAAAAAATAATCCAATGCGGTATATATGCACATTACACTATTTTACTTACTTATTTACTTTGAGTAGGAATTATTTCTGCACAATTAATACTACTGAAATTTATGTGATCACAATACACTCCACCTTACCATGGGCCATGGGGCATACTCAGCGAGGTGCAGTTCCTGTGATTAATGTCATAAAAACCATGGAAACATAAAAAATATCTTTTTATAAATTCAGTTTATCTGTGTTTTTTTCATCTTTCTCATTACCTTATGCACTTTATTTTTATAAATGTTTTTCAAAGTTAATAAATATAAATTGAAAATTATTTTTGCTCAATATTAACTTTATCAATGAGTATTTGAAACACCAAAGTGATTAAATTTATTATCACTGTTAATTATGGATAATGAATTTCTCAGGGATGTAACATTACTTTTAATTGTATAATACTTTTTGTTTATAATTACAGTATTAAACATTTACTATAGCAAATATAATTAAATAAGTATTACTATAATTGTATAATATGCTATTTGCTATGTTTATTACGGTTATTATTTAAAGGTGTAAGATTTATTAAATGTTCACTAAACTATAACAAAATAACCTTATCTACCTCTTTAATACATTAAACATTCAATTAGAATTAATTAATTTTTTTTGTATTTTTATAAAATTATTTTTGAAACAAATAAAAAATATTGATAAAATTACAATTTGTTTTTATTAATTCATTTTTACATTTTACTTTTTAGATCGCTACCAATGGGTAGTTTCTCTACACGCCTGTAACACTCCATTTAAACTAAGATCAAATTTATTGAATGTATTATATAATATACAGTTGTAAATTTCAATAAAGATATTTTTAAAAAAAATTTTTACTTTACTGTTGTCTTATATACTAGGCATTGAAGATGATTTTTTTTTTAATTTTGAGAGTTTTTCAATGTAATTGGTAGATATTAGTTACAGTAAATGATGTATATATTTTCCATTATTCTAGTGTTACAATTTTCTCTCTTACCCAAACTTGACTTTTTTTTTTCATCAAACATAAAGAGGAGAAGAACTAACAGTGAACTGTTTGCAAAGACTGGTCAGTCAATGTCTCATGACACGAAGGCATGTAGAAGGTTAAGGTAAGCGGGACATGTGGCTGGAAGCAATCCATCAGGACAACTCAACACAATGAATGCCAGTATATTTGGCAAGTGCCCACGTCGGAGGTCAAAAACCTGATGGATAGACAGAATCTACAAAAATGCCAAAGAGCTGCGTGCAGCAAACTGGAAAGCAGTAGCCCAAGAGAGATAGCTGTGGAGAAGGCTAGTTTGGGCGGCAAAAGATCTACAAGATCTGTAGAGCCAACCGAAAAAATAATTATTTAATTAAATGATAAATTAAAGCTAAAATTAATACTATGATTTTTTGGGGTATTTCATTTTAAAGTTCCATCAAACTTACTTGTCCTGTAAACTTAGTGCTGGAATTATTTTTTTAAGTACACCATCTTGAAAATCACTATATGCAAGTATCAAAATGCAATATATAGTATATGCACTCTAAACTCAAATGTAGCAATGCATTCCATGGTGAGCTAGTTTTTTAAATAAAACTTATTTTAAAAAAATATGATAAAAGTTATTAAAATTTAAAATTATGGAGAAGATGGTGAGGGTTGCGGTGAAAAGAGAAACAAAAATAGTTAATAACTATTTATTTTCCAATGTTTTGCCCCACTTCATAGAGCTTCATTAGTTTCGAATTGACCTCAACTGAAACAGCCCTGATGAAACTCTATAAAGTGAGCTGAAGCATCAGAAAATAAATAGTTGTCAACTATTTTTGTTTCTCTTTTCACCACTTATATATAATATAAACATTTAAATTTCAACGTCTGACTGATAAGAATTAGAAGATAATTTTGAAAAATATTGGAATATACAAATTCTATTTACGAAACTAAAAATTAATTTGTTATTAAAATACTATTGAAATAAAAATTAATATAACTTAAAATTAATGACTTTAATTTCCTGGTTCAAAATTCTATTTCTATAAATAATTGGTAAATTGTATTTATATAATACATATTAGGAATACTGGTTTTAAATTAATATGTAGTCTTTTTTTGAAGTATTGAACATTTTAAACCAACAAAAATATAATCCTGTTACAGTGTTATTATAGCATGAAGTAGATAAAAAATGTATGAATGGATTGAGGAGGAGGGGGCCCCGCCTGGATGAAAGAGTGACAACGAAAAGGATAGGGCCAATTATTCAGTTAGCGTTGATTATCAAGGAGGCGTTTGACCAATGTAGTTGTGCCTCTGTTATCTTTGGAGATGTCTTCTCCACTAAATCAGTTATTTGTCCTAGTTTCCATTTTTGTCTCATTTGGTAAGCTTATTTAATTTTTATCAGCCTGCTTTATCTGAAAAATGTAACTTACTTTAATACTAGGGAAGGGATATTTATTTGAAGTCTAAATATATAATAAAAACATAGAAATATTTATATATAAAAAAAAATGGGAGAAATTAACTTTAAAAAACCTGATGATAAACAAAATGTGTAATTTTTCAATTCGATGAAAAAAGATTGTAATAATCAAGAACTGTAATGTTTATTTTAATATTAAATATTTTATTTTATTTTTGTAATGTTTATTTTAATTTTTATTTTAATTATATTTTTAATGACTCATATTATATATTATATAATATAAATCTCTAGATCACATTTAAAAGGTTCATCCACAAATCCTCTGATGTATTTAGCCGTTAATTTTTTTTTTTATAGAATTTATTTTAGGCATCTGCAATGAACTCCTATGATCAACTGCAGTATTAAAATTTGAAATAAAAACAGAAATCTGTGTTGAGACTTAAATTTAAAATTTTATTATATTAATCAAATTCACCAAAAACTAAGGAGATGAGAATTATATGGAAACTCTTTATCTACTGTCAGTAGTTTAGGAGTCCAGTTTAGGTCTCCCACAAAAAAAATTAACACTATCTGTGTTGTAATTATTATCTATGAATTAATTAATTTTTCTAATTAACAAAAAATTAAGTGAAAAGGGAAATATGTACTTATAAGAAAGGTATGAAAAAACAAAATAAAAATTGTGAAATATTTAAAATATTCCTAGGAAGTGTAAACGTGTATATATAAGTTGTAGGAAAGAATACTTGAAAGTATAATGATCCACTTGCTACTTATCACTAATTCTATAATTAGCATCACAGTTGGCCAAAAATTAGCTATAGTTGAAACTAACAGCTTAATTGCCATGGAAACGATATTTATTTATCAATGATTCATTCATGAATGTGTCATATTCATGAATGAACCATTGATAAATAAATATCGTTTCCATGGCAATTTTAGCTATTAGTTTCAACAACAGCTAATTTTTACCCATCTCTGGTCAGCATTAGGCCAAAAGTAATTTCAATTACAATTGTTAACAAAATATAATTATACTTGATTATCATTGTAATTTTAATGTAAATTAATGGTAACTACATGATGAATCACTGTATTAATTGTGATCTGTAACTACAATTATTATTTGAGCTAAAGTCATTGGTATTACTAATTGCAATTATTTTTTGCCTAAAACTGACTATAGCAAAGTATCACATTATTAATAATATAAACATTATATCCAAATCTGAGTCCTTTGAATTATTTTGTAATAAAAAAAAAAATTGTTTAGAAATATACTAATTATGTGATGAACTGAACAATACTTTTGTGTTAAACTGAAAAAAGTGTCTGAAGAGGCTTATTTTAAAAACTACCAGTCCTATTTATAAAATTAATTAAATATTGAAAAAAAAAATTTGAATTATTATCACTGTTAATTAAGAATATTGAATTTTTCGGGAACGTAACATTACCTATAATTGTATAATACTTTTTGTATATAATTACATTAATAAAAATTAACTATAGCTAATATAATTAAATAGGTATTACTATAATTGTATTATATGCAATTTTCTATGTTTATTACAGTTCTTATTTAAAGGTTTAAGATTAATTAAATGTTCACTAAACTATAACAAAAACTTACCTACCTCTTTAATACATTAAACATTCAATTAGAATTAATTAATTTTTTTTTTATTTTTATAAAAATAATTCTAATTGAATGTCTAATGCATCACATTCAATTAGAATTATTATTTTTTTTTTTATAAAATATTTTTGGAAAAAAATAGTTAAATTACAATGATATTTTTATTAATACTTTTGTATTATTATTATTACTTTTGTCTTATATACTATATATAGCAGTTAAAGATTGGCTTGACAACTTTTGTTGTTTTTTTTCTAAAGCTCTGAGACTTTTAAAAATAAAATTTGATTGGCAGGCAACAACAATTAAATCCGAAATTGAGCAATTCAAATTATGTAATAATAAAATTTAGTTGGTATTAAATTTATAGGCAAGATTATTTTACCAAGTTTAATTTATAAAAACATTTCCGCTTCCATGCCATCTTCAGGAACAAACATTTCAGTGCTGCTGTGCTGGAGTGTTTGTTCAACAAATAAAATTTTTGTTCCTGAGAACATATTGTTTATAAATTATATCAAATCAATAATAAATTTACTACATGATTTATTGTGACTGTAATCGCAACTATCTAATGAACCACTGTAGTAGTTATGGTCTGTAACAACAATTATTATTCGAACCAAAGTAGTTACAACTACCAATTATAATCAAAGTTAATTGCAATTACTTTTTGCCCATCATTGACTATTTGTATATATTTCAAATTTCAGACGGTTTTTAAATATCACTCGATTAGACTATCTAAGAGTCTCCTCTTCCCGTTTTAAGGAAATATTTCAAAAGTGATATAGGACTGTCGCTCTCTGGGGGTCTTAGTAACACCACCGGTGAGCAATTATCTATTCCACAAGGCCGACTGGAAAGGATACAGGTCCAGTGTTGAAGAAACTCTCCCAGTGGTTTCGCCACTACGGACATTGGAGGAGGTGGATGCAGTGGTGGAGGTCATAACCACCGCTATCCAGGATGCAGCCGACCTCACCATCCCTAAGTTCATGCCACAGCCCAACGCCTTTAGGAAACCGCCAAAGCACATTCTCACCCTCATTGGTCAGCGAAATAACCTTCTCAACATCTTCCAGCGCACACATGACTATAGCCTGAAACCGGTCATAAATGCGATGACCCGGCAGATTGCTAACCTCATGTGGGACTGGAAGACTTTGCTCTGGCATGACCAACTATGGAGGACACATGATGATCATCGCCAGTACTGGAGACTCATGAGGTCCTTCATCAACAAGAAGCAGAGTGTCCACCTCACATCAGGCGACGATCTCCTGACAACGGGAGAACCGGCTGCACTCCTGGCCACAAATTATGCAGCGAGTGGACGACCAGTGCACCTCATCCACAACCTGGACCACCGAGCCCCAACAAGAAGCCGCTATTCTCCTCCTTGAACCAACTAGAGTCTGTATTACGAAGCATCAAAGGGAACAAGGCATCAGGACTGGACAGAATCCCGTATGTACTCATGAAGATGCTTCCTAGGCAGGGTAAAGCCTTTCTACTCAACATCTTTAACTCGTGCATGCGGATTTCGTACTTTCCCACCACATGGAAACGAGCTCTTATAGTACCTCTACTCAAACCGGGGAAGAAGGGAGACTCGACCAAGCACTATCATTCGATCAGCCTCCTCTCGCACATGAGTAAGGTGTTTGAACGGCTCATCTACCACCACCTGATGGAACACTGCAGAGAGGAAAATATCTTCCCACCACAGCAGACCGGATTCCAACAGGGAGTAGCCTGTGAGCACCACCTGGCGAAGCTCCAAGCGCACACCATAGGACAGATGAAGGAAAACAGTCCGACAGCCTTCATCTCATTAGATTGCAGCCAAGCCTTTGAGATTGTTTCCCACCCGCTCCTACTCTGCCGCCTGGAGGAATTCAATTTGCCCGCCACCCTATGCTGACTCATCGGAAGCTGGAAGCTACCTCAATGGAAGATCCCTTGTCGTACGGGTTGGCTTAAAAGTATTGGGATTAGGGTGAACTCCGGCAAAACAGACACCATCGTGATGTCGTTCCAAAAAGGAAAGAAGCCACTGCCTACCACCTTCAAAGTGGATGAAGTCGACCAGCGAATCTCCAACTCCATTCTCTACCTGGGCATCACACTGGATAGGCACCTCACCTTCTCCAGTCACGTTCAGGGGAGACTTAAGCTGGCCCACCAGAAGAGCTACAGGCTCTTCTATCTCCTGAAATTCCCGCAACTCTCAGTAAGGCTGAAGCTGCAAATCTACAAGGCGATAATGACTCTGCTCGATGGTGCACCCCTGCTGCGTCACCTCTACCTAACCATGCTTGTCCCTCTCCAGGTCTTGGTAAAGTGGACCCGGCCAGGAAGGATGGCCTTATTTCTGTGTTATGATCTCCCCTTGTGAGATTGTGACATGTCGTACATCAACCAACCTACTCACTATAATTGTTTGAAAAGTCAGATAAGTAAGGCTACAACAATTATATCCAAAATTGAGCAATTTAAATTATGTAATAATAAAAATCCCATGAAAATGTAATGTGTTTATTTAATGAAATAAGTTAACCCTATATTTTCCAGGAACTACTTTATTCGCAAGTATTTATTTATAGTTTTCCCAGGGAACTCTTATTTTTAATTGAATAAAGGTTAGTAATAACTTTGAGATAAAAGAGCTTGTATTTTTTTAAGTCATTATTATGCAGAATTTATGTTCTAATTAAAATTTCTGGCTCCAAATCTACCAATGGCCAACTTTATAAGTATGCGGAAGGTAAAAAATTAAAGAGAGAGAGAAGAAATATAAGTGCAGAAAATTCCATAATTTTGTTGCGTTTTTCAATTGAAAGTGTTGATTACCTTTCTGGTCATTTCTTAAGTGATTTTAAAGAAACAAGAGGAGGAGCTCTTAGTTCTTGGCAAAAGATAGAAATATTTCTATATATTTATTGATGTTTCTATACTGCTGTTGATAAAACTTAACTCTCTTCAGTTTCGAGCCTAAATTTTTAAAATCAGTAATTCTACAATTTATTAATCTAGTTCTGTATTTACAATTATATCATACCTGGATGAATTTATTAATAACTAGTTTCCAATCCAATAATATGTATACTTCCTTAACTAGAGCTTCTATTATTTCTTTTATATATTAAAAAAAAAATAAATATTCTTTTACATATTTTCTCTGTATATTTATTTTACGTTCTCTCACTTCTTACAATGTTTGTGTCTTGTTTTCATTTAGCCCTAAAATGTTGGTTACCAATAAACATTTTTTGATACTATTTTGGTATCTTTATTGACCACCACCCAGACTATGTTCGTACAATTTAATAATTACAATTAAATAACAGAATAAAATAAATATAAAATTTTATTATAAAATAAATATCAGTACTAATAAAATGTTAATACGTTACTTCATTATCAGAAGTTTCACTTCTATTAAGCAGTCCTGAGGTTGCCACAATTTTTTTTTAATAATTTAATCTTCCAGGTTTTTGTAGTTTCAACCAACCAGATTTCCCTCCAGTGTACCTGACACTATCCCCGCTTTACAGAGAAGCAACTCATAGCACCAAGTTGATAGATCGTGAAGTGCAGATTCAATGGGTCAACAATTCTGTCGATAGTATCGCCCTCTATAATACCAATCCTAAGGATAAATCAGAACCAGGTGAGCTTGCAATTCCTTCCCTCAACCCCCCACCCTTCCCCAACAACAAATATGTGGAAACAAATCAAGGTTAACATACATTTTTTTTTTTAAAAAACGTTCTAATTAATCAGTTTTAGAATTCAAAACTCTATTGTATCCTGATGGTTTTGTCTCAACAAACATTCCATTTGGAGATCCAGAATTTCCTGGGGGATGGGAAAAGGAATCAAAAGACCTTCCAGTTTCTGGCGATCACTGCCTACCCATTTGGGTCCTTGCCTATAAAGATAAAAATCTAATCTTCAGTGATTGTTTTAAAATCAGACCTACATGGATGCAGGACAACAGGTATCATATATTTAAATTGTTTTAGTTATGACTTTTATTAAAGGATTACAGTTTTTAAAGGTGCTTCTACTCATTTACGAGACTATAAAAAATTCGGGCTTGGTTAAGCAAGTGCTTGGGTTATTTGGATTGGCTGGAACTAGTTTACCTAAATTTGTGACACAAATAAAAGGGCATTCGGACAAATGCTTGTGCTGTATCCGCACATTGGTGCTCTGTTAATATTGTTGAAAGGTGTCTCTAAAAGTTTGCCAAACAATGGAAAAATCAGGCATGCGCAAGCGTATGGATAGGTCATTTGACTTGGCAAATGTGCAGAGGTGTCTTAATATCTCGAGTTTGTTTAATATCTGTTAAGGCTACTCATTTATCTTTATTTTTTTGCAAATTAGTTAGTTAAATAATATATAAGACAAAACATATTTGTTTTAAAATCTGCTATTATAAATTTAATTAAGAGGAATAGAAACTGTTTTATAGTTTAGAGTCAGCCAGAGAATCACATTAGCGAATCCAGAAGATTAGTTTAGTTTTTATATGTCCGACTTCGTTTAAGTTTCATTTTCGTTAAGACGTGAGGTTGTCAGCTTATAACTTTTGTGTTGAAAGCAATTTTTTTCCCTTGTTTCTTTTTCCATACACCATTTTCTATTGAAATAGACATTTTTTCAGAAGATTTCCAGACCTAAGAGACATCAGTATAGCCTCAGTAATGGTCAACAGCATCAGTGCTTGCCCGGTTTTGATAGAATCAACAAATATTAATAAAAAAAAAAAAAAACAGGGTATTTTTATTGAACGTTTAATTTTTTTAATTTACCAGAAGGAATAGTGTAATAGTGTGCAAGGAGGTGATTTGGTCAGTATCAGGCTCAGATTTTTATCCCCAATTAAGGGTACCCACTTTATGAGTCTGAGTAGATCCTGGAGGACTCCCTAAACCCGGAAGGTTGGCTCACAGCTACAGTAACAGAATAAATAATTACATGCCATGGCCGAATTCGTACCCTGGTCCTTAGAGTAAGCATCACAGTGCCTTACCACTGAGTCACACCGCCCCCATTTATATAAGTGCTGAGATAACTTACATATGAAGTCCAAGCAAGATCAGGAATAACATAAATGATCTGGAACAATTTTGAACACATGGGTTGGGGAAAATTTAATTTGATAATATTCTGTAATTTTCATCTACAGTCTACTAAAAGTTTTAATATCTCAAAACCATGTTTAATAGAGTTACTCTACAATGGCTTTAAACTTCTCAGATATTGGTTCTTCATAAGTTATTTCATTGAACAGGCTTTCTTTAGAAAACTTAGAGCTGACATCCCTGTTCATTCCTGGCACACACAATTCTGGAAGCTATCGACGAACAGACACTCCAGGTCAGAGGGATTCCTCTGGAAGATATATAATTACTCAAGACCAGAATCTCTGGCAGCAGCTGGTGTATGGAGTGCGGTACCTTGACTTCAGGATTGGTTATTACAATCTCAGGAAAAATGGATCTGAAACTGCAGAAGATGACAGCAGGTGACTCATTTAATTATCATTTTATTTTCTAGGATAAATGAAAGAGGACTTTCTATTGCCCATGATCAGGGACTGAAAATAATTATTAATTTTTATTTCAAAAGGAAGAATTTTTTCAATAAAAAATTTATATTTGTGTAAGATAAAGATAAAATTTCATTGAAATTTTTATTTTTCAAATGATAATCCATTAACGTTTGTTCGTCAAACCTTAAAATATAATTTTGTATAAACTTTTTACTATAATCTTTTTTTTTAAATAAGTATTAATAAAAAAATTAAAAGTTTTTTTTACTCATGGATTCTTGAACTTTTTCAATTATGAAATTCTACTGTCTGATGATCTTCATTCTTGGATATTTATGATTAGAATACATATTACATGATAAAAATATTAGAAATTTATTTATAGCATCATTGGACTCTATAACCAGGAACTCTATAAATAGAGCATTTATTTTATATTTACTTAATTGGTAATATACATTAAAATATCTAATTCATTTTTCAAAAATAACTTATACACAAATTACCTACATTGTGTATACAAATATAGGATGTCACTACAATTGATTGAGGGAGAGATATAAAATTTCTTAATTGACAAAGTACATCTAATCTCTTTATTATAAATACATCTGATTCTTCTATATTTCTACATCTATTAAGGTCCTAATTTTCCTATTGGTATAACTTTGAGTTTAACATTTAACCCTTGTCCTACACTATTTGGATATCGAACTGTTTTCAAATACAAATTTTGTCTTGCCCCTTTAGTATGTTCTTATGTCCATTTCCCTCTTGAATTTCCCCCTAGAGGGAAAAATTCCCTGTTGAATGGGTGGGTAATTCATTTTTAGTACATAAGTGCCAAACAAGCGCACATGTACCTGCACATGCGCAAGCGTATAGATGGGTTATATGGCTTGGCTGGTATAAGTTGGCTTAAATTTGTGGACCCGTTGAGTGTCGGTTTTTGGGTACAAATCAAAGGGGGCTCAAAGCCATGTTTTAGGACTGTCATGAGATAAATATTTGTGCTCTGTGTATTTTAATTCATTAAAGAATTACCCCAACCTTAGCTCCATTTAAAGATTTTATGTTTTAAAATTCTATCTCCATTTTATAGATAATTACAATGCTGATGTCAAGCCTATCTTATTGCTCAAGATAATACGTTTGAACAAGATTTTATATAAGTGTTAATACATTAACATATATAAAATAATATATGAATGTTAATAATATTTACGTTTGATTAATAATGTAGATATAACATATTTTAATTTATTTATTATAACCTAAATCATTTATTAAAATGAAAAAATTCAGATATGATTATCTCATAGGTGATTTTGTTCTCGTATTGAGATCCTGAATTTATATTTTTAGTTAGGACATCTTATCCCGTAATGCCCTGTTTATTATACCATATATTCTATATTATTTTTATTTTATTTTTAGTTTTTGGATCAATCATGACTTGATAAAAATCAGGAAGTTGTTACCACTCCTCGACGATTTAAAGCAGTTTATGAAAAAGACCAAAGAAGAAATTGTTATTTTGGATCTGCACCGCTTCCCGTTGGGCTTTACAGGCCGCCCGTTCAGGCATCATCAGCTTGTGAAACTCCTTGAGCGGGAACTGAAGGAATATGCTGTACCATACAAGAAAGACTACATCCCTACCCTTGGATCAATCTGGGACCAGGGGAAGAGGATCGTTATATCTTACGGAGACAACATAGTAGCACAAGGTTCGATTTATATTAGTGCCATTGGTTGTGGATAGCTCGATTTATGAGATTGATGGATTAGGTTCACCACTAGGAAGACTGTTTGAAGCTGAGGGAGTTTAGGCGTACCCTAGCAACCACCGGTTAGAGTCTGACCTGCGAGGGCTGACTTTTATTTCGTGGCAGGGCTCGACACTTTCCCTACCCCTCTACCCTATATGTCAGAAATAGACCAGCATTACATTATAAAAGATCTTTTATAAAACTTATTTCAAAGTTATGTATTAAAGAATTGTGTAAATACAGCCATCATAGTGGTGTTTGGAGTTTTATAATTAAAGAAGAAGTTTTGTTGTATATATGTTTTTATATTCTATAATTTTTAAATTTGGGGAAGGTCAGATAAAAATCTATTTTATACATTTTAGACAAAATTCATATTTATCCAGTCAAAAGATCATATCCAATGAATGAATTAAAATTCAATTTTCTTACAAAAAGTAATTTTCAATTTCCGTGCTTTTTAATGGTGTTCTTAGACAGGGGCAAAAGTGGTGGAGAGATACTGAAGTGTAAAATTAGAAGATTCTTACTATCTCCAACATCAAAATTTAAATTGCTCCATTAAAAAGTTGTTCAACTTGACTACCCATTCATGGGAACAGATTTATTGGTAGTCTTAGTGTTTGATTCTTTAATTTAAATAACAAATTTAATCAACTTTAATTAACTCAAAATAATTAGTTAACAATCAAATCATAAATAAAACTTGAATAACCCTTTACAAGCTTCTCCAATATTGCCAGTTACATTTCTTTCATAAAATATCATCTACTTAGAGGATGGGGTAAACTGGGAGGAAAACTGAAGCCAAAAAGGAGTATTATGTGCCTTTCAGGGGTGTGGCAAAGGAATAAGGGAAGAATACGAGCCAATCACCAATACTAGCATTCTGTTTCAGTTTAGATTACAATGGTGGACGTTCCAAATAACCTGAACTTAAATCTAGCCTCCGTAGGCATGGCATTTTTGGTTTCACTTTTACTTTGAAGAAGAGTAGGGTTATACTACATCCCTGGTTATAATTCTTTTAAAGTTATTGATTTATAATAAATAAAATATTCTCAACTACACTTTATTGATTTAAAATAAATAAAATATGAATATTGTCTCTTACATTTAGGATAGTGTATATTATTTTAGATAGTTTCAAGCTCTTTTCATTTCATTTAGCCCTAAAATAATGATATTCAAAGCTATAAATTTTTTTAAAAATTCGGGCCCCCAAATAATTGTTTTCAATCTGATATGCCCAATAGTTGTTACTATTATCTTTGTCTATTATTAGTTCAAAATTTCTCAAATCTGAACGTGTTCAGTTTTAGATGAGAGATTATGTTTCAGAATATGACTGGCTGTGGCCACCTATCCGACAGCTGTGGGGCAACAAGCAGACTACTGAAGGACTCTACAACTACCTGGAGAAGTGCATGACCAACGACAGCTTGCGGAACCCAGAAAGAGGACTCTGGGCTGCCATGGCACAGCTGACTCCAGGACCATTGGACCTCCTCTTCAATCCCAAGGGCAGCCTCAGGATAATGGCCAGTCAGATCAACAGGAACCTGACCGAGTGGTGCAGGGAGCGCTGGTGGGACCGGGCCAACATCCTGGCAATGGACTTCTTCCTCGGCACTGACACCATTACCACAGCCGTCCTGAGCAATGTCTTCAAAGGGAGCACTGCCAAGCACTATGTGACCAACTGATGTCTTCGATACTTAAATTTTTATAATTATTCCATCTAAAATTGAGGCATCGGGAGTTACTAAATCAAAATTTGAAATTTTTTCAAGAAACCCAATAATATCTATAATTTTAGTGATTTTTTAAAAAACTATTGAAGCATTCCTGTTGAAAAAGAGGCACTAGTTTGGTTTAGTTGAGAGCATTTCCTAGGCATTTACCTTCCTTTCCAAGCTATGGGTCTTGGAACAAACCACTGTATCAGTGAAAAAAATTGTTTTCAGAAAGTTTGGCACTTTTTCGACAGAAAGCTTCAATTATTATTAGGTTAGTATTTTTTAAACTACATCAGATATATATTTGTTAAATAATCTAAAGGTATTTAAAATACCATATCTTACACTTGAAATTGTAATAATTTTAATTTATCCCATTTTGGAAGGAAAATTTAAAAACAAAAAAAAATAAACCAGGGAAAAAAATTGTGACAATTAAAAAAAAAATCTTGTTTCAATTATCAAACAATTGTATGAAAAATAAATTTCATGTAATTTTTCAAAATGTAATTATTTTTTATACCAATAGCCAAAAAGTATTTTGATTTTTTTCTTTTTTTTTTAAGGTGGAATATCCGTTCCAAGATCCATTTGGTGTTGGTTTGTTTAATAATATATTTAATATTTTTCATTATACATTTTTTTAAAAATTTTTTAAATAAAATAAATTGTATCCAATTTAAGTATGAAAATACTCTTTATTTCTTTAAAAGTCCAATATTTCGGTCATCCTCAAGGTCAATCTTAAAAACAAATTAGACTCACTTCAGTAATTTAAAAACTTTTTGTAGGCTAATCTGCCCAGGTCACCAATTTCAGTTAAAATTGGCCTATTTTGTCACTCACATTAATATTAAAACATTTAATTACAATCAATTTAACACTATAATACTTTGTTATCTATAAGGATAGAAAAGTATAATAGTGTTAAATTGACTGTAATTAAAAGTTTTAATATTAAAAATAATATAATAATGTGAAGAATGAACAAATTGGCTAATTTGGACTGAAATTGATGACCTGGGCAGAATAGTCTGTAATAAGTTTTTAAATTTTTGTTGTGAACGTTAATTTGCATTTAAGATTGCCCTTGAAGATGGCCGAATTAGCAGAAACGTTGGACTTAAAAAGAAAAAAAAGTGTTTTGATATTTAATTTGGATGCAATTTATTTTATTTAAACAATAATAACCAGTCTCAAGAAAATGAAAAGATTATTTATAAATTATATTTTCTTTAAAATAATAACTTTTGGCTACCGAACCATAATGATTTACCTAATGCCTTGTGTGTTATCATTAAACTATGCACTGCTTTACGGCCAAAATGTTTTAAAGAAAAATATAAGTTTATTGTAACTTAATAAAAACTTTATTTGTATTGTTAATTTTCCTAGTTGGGTTAATTTTTAATTAATAGGTACCAATGAAAATGATTGAGGGAAATCATATGGACCATTCATGACATTTTATTTCAAAACTGCATAGCAATAAACATTTTTATAACAGTTTTTACATTATTTTTAACATTTTTGTAATGTTCCACTTGGATACTCTGCATAATAAACTGTTCTGGAATGCAATGATATTATAAGGGAAGTGAACAGTACATCAAAGGCAGAATCTATCAGCGTAGTAACGACTGTAAAAATAAAAATAACCTTAATAGTCCGAGAGGAGAAAAAAGTCAGTTATTTCACCCCAATTTTTTATTACTTTAATTGATAAGTAAAAATAAAATAAATTTGATGAGTGCCAAATATAGGTAGGAGGGATATAGCCAATAGAATAGTGGCTGTTTCAAAACATTAAAAAAATTAATTTTTCATTCGGAGCTTTATATCTTTAAAATTACCAACAACACTACGAAACCCGAGAGAACATCATTTAAAATAGAGTAAATTTGCTAAAATATAGGCCTTATTTACGTTCAATAGTTCACGATATAGCTTTTTAATGTTTCATAACATCATTATAAAGAATGCACTGAAAAATCATTAGTTTGTGAATTTATTTTGAGAAATCTATATCTCAAAATCTATTCAATATACAGATGCTTATCAGCACTCAAATTAAAGCTAGTTTAATGTACTATAAAGTAGTTTATGATGGTTATCTTCCTAGGAGTTGTAATTTTCATGATATTTTCCAGAATATGTTCACAAAGTGTTAATTTTTAGTTGTTCAAATAAAATTTTTGAAACTCTTATGAGTTTTGTCCAAACAACTAAAAATTAACACTTTGTGAATTTAGTCTGTACTATAAAGTAGTTTATGGTGTTTATCTTCATTGCAGCAGTATTTTTTATAAGAGTTTCAAAAATTTTATTTGAACAACTAAAAATTAACACTTTGTGAACTTATTCTGGAAAATATCATGAAAACTACAACTCCTAGGAAGATAACCATCATAAACTACTTTATAGCACATTAAACTAGCTTTAATTTGAGGGCTAATAGACATATGTAGTCGACTGGTTTTTGAGATATCTATTTCTCAAAGTAAATTCACAAAGTAATGATTTTTACATAAATAATTTTCAGTTTTACTGAAAAATGTACTGTCCTAGTTGTGAAGTCAGTTAGCTTTTTAGAAAGTTATTTCTTTATATCATACAGTTTGGTGATTTTTGAGATTTTAAGACATAAGATATTATGGATTTTCCTTTATTTCCTCACAACCCTGAAATTGTGGAGAATCTTTTTAATTGATGTACCCCATAAACTAGTAATTTATTATGACGGCCATTTTATAAAAATATATCACTAAAAAGGTAAGAAATAAAATGCAACTGAACAAAAAATCAATGATTTTTTTTTAAAAGCAATTAGCGAAATAAATTTGCTAATTACTGATTTTTCATTATCAAATGTTACTTTTTTTTTCAAAAGTTTTATTCCCTTTTATGATAGTTGGAAAATTCGTCAGTAATTATACATAATTTTCATTAAAGTAATAAAAAATTGAGGTGAAATAACTGACTTTTTTTCTTCTTGGGCTTTTGTCCTACACTGAATTCTGCTGCTCCCTTGAGTCTTGTAATAGTTGTAGGGTTTTGCATTAATCTATATATAAAAGGGAGTTGTCGATTCTTTGTTCAGAATAAAATTTTGGGTTAGTTTTTTTTTTAAATGTTCCATTTCACCGTAGGAAGGTTTAAAGATGATAAGATCCCCGAATTCTCTTGTAGAAAAAAAGTTATGAACAAAATAAAGCGTAAGGCTCTGTGTAAAGTTAGTCAGCAATTTTTTTTTTTTTTTCCCAAAAAGCATATATTCTGTTTTAGCTTCTTCTAAAAGTACCAAATACCATTTTTCGAAGAAATTAAAAGTTTGAAAATTTTCACCTAGATTTATTTGGAGTATTTTTTGTTTCCTCCGGCGACTATTTTTCATATAATCGTTTATAAGTTCTCTGCATTTTATCCGATTCTTATGTTATAACAGTTGAAAAGCTGAATGTCTGCTCTTTCAGCCGACATCGACAAAAAAATATATTTGATGCCCTCATAAGGGCGAAATATGTTTGTTTCAATTAGGGGGAAAAAATTGACAGGTCTTATTTTATGACTCTGGTTTTAATTTTTTTAATTGGACCAGGTTTATGTCCTTTGGTGCAGTATATAGAGCCCTAAACCACTGCCAAGTTTGGTGTAGAGCTGTCTTGATGTTATTTCTATTTTAAAAAAGGAATCGGAGGGAGATTATGGGGCAAAAATTTAGGACTTAAAACTTTTATTTTCCGATTTTTTCGAAAATTCATATTTAAGAGTTTCTTGAGGTTCTAAAAACGAATTTCAACTTTGTTTCACTCCTAAAAAATATTTTTTCACACTTTCTCTAGAAGTTCCGCCTGGATTTTTTCAATATTTTGAGACAAAATTATTTCTATATGTAGTCTGAACTTTAGAATGTCTTAGATAATCAAATTGCCTAAAATAATGAGAAAAAAATCACCAAAATCGATACAGTAAAAATATAAAAATAAAGTAGGTCAGCAAATTTTATTTGGGAGGAGCAAATCATATTCGTTTTAAGCTTCGCCTCAAAGTACCAAATACCATTTTAATTAATTATATTAAATAATTTTAATTTATTATTTAATAAATTAAAAATCATATATTTTCACCTTGATTTATTCGGATTTTTTTTTCCTCCGATGATTATTTTTCATACAATCGTTCATAACTCCTCTGCATTTTGGGCGAAATATGGGTTCTAACTGAGGGGAAAAAATTCACACGTTGTATTTTTTATCTTCGGTTCCAATTTGTTTAACTAGACCCTGTTTGTGCCCGGTTAATTAAGCCCTAAACCACAACCAAGTTTGGGGTAGATTAGTAGAGCCGTTTTAAAGTTATTTCATTTTTTTAGATTTTTAAAAAGGAATAAAAGGCGAAAATTTTTGACTAAAAAACTTTTTTTTCCAAATTTTTTGTAAAGTCGTATAAGGGTTTCTCGAGGTGCTAAAAATGAATATTGACTTTTTTTACATTGCTAAAAATCTTTTACCTTTTGATAGGTAAGTCGGTTTGAGTTTTTTTTTAAAAGTTGACCGTAGATATATAAGAGGAGAAGATGGTCGGGGGGTATGGTAAGCAGAAAAAACACAATAATAGACTAAAAATTTGGAAATATACATAATAATGGAAGATTATTGATTGACCGTGTGTATAGATGAATGGAATATGGTCTGGGTGTGGTAAAAAAAACTAAAATAGTAGAAAATTATACTATTTTATTGAGCCAACGTTTCGCCCCACGTTGCAGGGCTTTGTCAGGGCTAAAAAAGATACAAACACTATAGCTATAAAAAGGAAAAAAAAAAGAAAAAAACATAAGTGTAAAATAACAGGGGTATAAAATGAAAAGTAAGATATAATAAGAAAAATTAAAGGTTGTAAATAGTAAATGAAAAGGGTAAAAGTAACAGATAGATAAGAGAAAAAATATTAAAGAAAGTACAAATAAAGAGATGATTCTGTCTCATCATTTGATTTGTATTTCTTTTCTTTTTTCATCTCTTTAATTGTACTTTCTTTAATATTTCTTCTGTTATCTATCTGTTACTTTTACCCTTTTCATTTACTATTTACAACCTTTAATTTTTCTTATTATATCTTACTTTTCACTTTATACCCCTGTTATTTTACACTTATGTTTTTCTTTTTTTTTTTCCTTTTTGTATATATACACTATAGTGTTTGTATCTTTTTTTAGCCCTGACGAAGCCCTGCAACGTGGGGCGAAACGTTGGCTCAATAAAATAGTATAATTTCCTACTATTTGAGTTTTTTGACGTGACAACGTCTTATAAATTAGATTGCAGGGAGTCATGTAGGCAAAAGTGTAGCGTAACGGAGAGTGCGGTGGTGGGGGTAATTGAGGTTATATTTTCATTTTCCAGGCATATTACAGCCGAATTGATGCCACTCATCTCATATTTCTCGTATCATCGTCCGATTATGAACAGAATAATGGAAATTAATTGTTAAATATAAATATCATTTGTAAAGGAAAATAAATATCTTGATTCAAATATTGTGTGTCTATTTTATTAATATTATTATTCCAATATTTAGCGTAAAGTTGTCACGTCAGGCGCGTGACCCACACACCCGAGTTTTTTTTACCGCACCTGGACCATATTCCATTATTATGTATATTTCCAAATTTTTAGTCTATTATTTTTTTTTTTCTCTCTGAATGATGGTTGTTGTCTTTTTGTTTGTTTTAGCACTGATGAAGATCTGAAAATGAGGTCGAAACGTCGGTACAAATAAATAATTCCTTTGTTTATTTGTGTTTTTTCTGCTTACTGCACCCCCCAACCATCTTCTCTTAGTATTTATATTTTTCAATATTGATGCACAGTGAGGATTGTTAATCAAAAACTCTCTATTTTACTATATCATATTAATAAAATTTATGTCAAACTATCAATTGTGGTAATTAAATCTACACACATCTTCATATATAGCAATAGCGAAGCATTGTCGGTTCAGCTAGTTCCTTGATAATAACACGAACGGCTAACTAGATTTTATTTGTTAGTAAATCAAATAAATTTTTATTCATATTACTTTCTTGAGTACTTGAGCTGTAAATAATATAAAAGTAAAATGTTAATGGATATCTGGTCGCTGACCCAACTTATTTTCGAACTTTTAATTTGTCAAAGTTTGGAACAATCGATTCCTCCATCATTGTTATTCGATTACGCCCGGCTTTATTGATCGGCTTCTTGTTTAGCTTGCCGAGTCTCAGGTCTGTATGTCGGGGAAATTGCTGGCTATTTTTGGTGAGACATTGTTTAAGATAAACATGGTTTTATATTATTTTTAAAGACTTTTGTATATATTAACACGGTTAAGTTCGCAATTCACTATTAGTTTTCATGCTAAGGCTGGTTAAAATACGTTTTTTTTTGTAATTTTACTGTTAGTATCTGACTCAACAGGTGATATATTTTCTTTTTAATGGCTTGATAGAAACAGAAACTAGCTGCTTTAGTAACTTCTTTGTAGTATGAGTAAATTTGAATTGTGAGCAATTCTGTTTGTTATCACAAGGATTTGTCTATTTTTTTCTGATTGACTATATTAAATTTAAATCAACCCAAAATTTTTTTTTCTTCCTCTATTTTATTTAGGTTTTATTCTGTTACTGTAGCTATGAATCGACACTGTGGGTTTAGGTATCCTCTTGGGGCACAGAAACAGAAATAATAACATAAAAAAAAAGAAATATTTAATAAAGTACAAACTAAGAGATGGAAAAAGAGGGATAAGAATCAAATTAACCTACCATTCAGACCCTTAAGTCAGAGCGAAAGTGAACCATTTTTAACAGGATGTTAGAGAAGAGCATGGATTTACAGTTAAAGTACCACTCTTCTCTTAAATCCTGTAAAAACAGTTCACTTTCGCTCTGACTTTGAGTCTGAATGGTACGTTGATTTGATTCTTATCCCCCTTTTTCCATATCTTAGTTTGTACTTTATTTTATATTTCTTATTTTAATCTGTTATTATTTCCATTCCCGTTAATGGTCTTTAACCCTTTATTATTCTTATTTATTTTTACGTATTATTGTACATTTTTTAAATTTTTCATTTATGTTTACATCATTTAAGTGTTTATATCTTTTTAGCCCTGCAACGTAGGGCGAAACATTGGCTCAATATGAATAGTTTAATCACTATTTGAGTTTTTATTTGACCATCTTCTTTTGATTTTGGATGTCGATGGATAATTCAATTTTAAAGGTAGAATTAAATACATCATGTTATATTTTTTGAAAACAATTTTTAAATTTTTGACAATATCAGTGGGTTTAACATTTTACAATGGTAGAATGGGTATAAAAAGGGTATAACAATGAAAGATTACGCAGGTTAAGTTTAGTTTAAGTTAACTAAAAAATTAAAACATTTTTGTTAAGTAAGTGCTTTTAGAAACTAAGTTAGTCTTCTTTTTTTTTTTTTTTTAAAACTTATTTACATATACTAATAACATACTTAAATTTCCACTTAGTATATTATTTGTTTCTTGATTAGTATGTCATTTATTTATCATAATATAAAATAACAACGCCAAATTTAATTGTGATAAAGTTAAAATATTCGGTAGTATGGACTAAACAAAAAAGTAGACAATTATTAGAATGTATACATATTTTTGTGCTGATGATTTGTTATTATTTGGTGAGGACAAGGAAACTATAAAACTAAATACAACTAGGTTGATAAACTCCAGTAAGGAACTAGTTCTCTAAATAAATATGGATAAAACAAAATACATGGTTAACTGTGAAAATGGTAGCAATTTCTGTGTTACAGATATAGAAGGAAATACATTTGAACAGGAAGATAGGTTTAAGTATTTAGTTTCTATGGTAACTAGAAAAAACGGAAATTGACAGGGCATTAAAGGCAGGAAATGTTTGTTATTTTTCAATTCTAAAATTGCTTAGCTCCAAAAACTTAAAAGTTATAATTTACAAAACTATTATCTTTCCCATTGTGCTTTAGGGATGCGAAACTTGGCCTCTTTAATGGAAAGAACAGTGAATAAGATTTTTGAATTCACATGAAGAAAACTCAAAATTATTTTGAAATGTAAATATTTTAGCCCTAAATGGTTTTTCAAATACTTCTTCACCTCATCTGTCTACTTTTGAGGTAGCAAAATACATATATCACTTTCGTTTTCAGATTTGATCAATTCAAGGGAAGTGAAAAAAAACTATTTAAATATGAAACGGAAGTGGAAGAATGAAGTGAAAAATGAGGTAAGTGTGGATATGATCCTCGCTTGCCCCCCCCCTTTTGTTTATTTCCATTCTTACCCTAACACAAAAAAAAATAAGGGATGAGTACTAACCTCAGTCGTTTCAGAATGTTACTTTAAAACTAATGAACTCACTTCCAACAAGAAGTCACGACTCATTGAACTCCTCAAGATTAATATCTCCCGGCACAGATACAATACCAGTGATATTAATAAAAAAAACTTTCTAATGAAGTTAATTATGTACATTCTGAAACTTTTTACTAATTGCATTACATTTAATACCTTCCCTGTTAATTGTAAAACTTGAAAATTTATTTATCCCATTAGTCAGATCCCATAAGTATGTTGAAATATCTTTAGGCCTAGTATTAAAAAAATCTTAAAACATCACCAATTAATCATAAACCACACCCACTCTTGTCAGAATCTCTTCTTGAGTATGTACGTTTTCCTCTTGTATTCAATATTCCTTACTTTTTTTCTTTATTTCCTATTTTCCAGATTTCTTCTCCCTTGTTCCTTCCTTTTTCATATTTTTTTTTTCCAGACACTATATTTATATTAGATTATTTTTTTTACTCGTCTATATAACTGTAACTTTATAACTTTCTTGCCCATTGTATCATATATTTCATTATGTTGATTTAAATTGTTTTTTATTACTTATATATTTAATTATATTTATTCCATTACTCATCATTTACATTTTCCTCCGCACCTTTCATTATGTTTATTTCTTCAACACTTTCTGTTTTTTAATTTTTTATAATTTATTTTGTATAATATTCACTTCTATAATATTATATTTCATCTTCTATTGTTACCAATCTACTTCTGTTGTTATTGATCAACTACATTCAACTTAATTCATTGTTATTTATATTTCCTAATTTGTTTGTTTATTGTTTTCCTTTATTTTTATGTTTCTCTGAGTGATGGTTGTTATCTCTTTTTTTTTCTTTTAAGCATTGATGCAGGCCTGATATTCAGGTTGAAACATTGGCATAAATAAATAAGTTTTTGTTTATCTGCTGACCACATCCCCCGACCATTTTCTTCTCATTTTAATCTACGGTCAGCTATTAACACCTCATTATAAAACATCACCTTTCTTAACTCATCGTGGTAACTATCTATTAATTAATGAACAGTTTATTGATCGATTCTCACATTACCATTCAACTACCAGCCAATTAGCTCATGTTTTAGATCATATAAACTAAAATTTTAATCATAAAAACATATCGGAATTAATTTTATAAATATTTTCAGAGCATTCGACACTCTCCTCTCTACTTCTTTTTAAATTAACAAAGCTTAATATCCTGAGACATCTGATATTACTCATCCAGTCATTTTTATGTTAAAGTTCCTTCTTTGTTTCTGTTAAATATATATATCGACATACTGTAAAAAAAATTGGAAAACTACAACTTTAATTTAATATACTAAATGACTTTAATAATACCTACCTCTGCTCACTAACAAAATTTTTTTTATATTGTAAACCTTTATTTATTAATAATATTACAATCTGCCACAAATTTAGGCAATGGGTAATAGTAATAATTAATAATTGTACATTTTCATAAAAAAAAAAAAAAAAATATAATTATAAAAATTAATAAAATCTATATGTATATAAAAATAAATAACCACGCATGAGGGGTAAAGTAAGGCTCTTCAAGACTCCAGCATACCCCTCTCACCGCGGCACTGGTAATGAGCCAGTGGAAGCTGAATAAGTGCACTGAAGCCGCAATCACTCTACATGAGCGGAACATCTGGCCATTGCCAGAACTCCAACTGTCAATTTTATTTTACAAAAGGTTTCTTGGCCACTGCCGTTTAAACCTTTGAGGTAGATTGCAAGGATGGGTGGAACTAGATAAGGATTGAACCAAAGGATTAGGATGATTGTCAAAGTTTATATGGAATTTTGAGAATTTGGTTGGTATAAGGTCAACGACAAAAGGGATATGAAGGTCATGGTGTAGGGCTCTGTTGGAAACATAATAGGGTGCATTGACTATGGTTCTGAGGATTTTGGATTGAAAGGACTGGATGTTCGTAGGTTTAGCTGTTCCCCAAAGTTCAAGTCCGTAGCTCAAGATATGTCTGAGGATAGTCTTATAAATTAGTGGTTTGCTTTCTATTGAGAGATAAGCAGAGTAGTTGGTAAAGTTGGCTGAATTGTCTGTTTAGCTCTTGTCTTTTGAATCTAATATGATGGTTCCAGGTGAGTCTTTTGTCTAAGATGAATTCAAGATATCGCACTGTGTCGGATCTGGGTAAAACTAACAAAATTAAAAGAGAAAATAACTTGTGTATGTCTTTTCTAATGGTGGACCATTTAAAATTGAGGCACTTGCCTGGTGGTTTTGTACTATAGCTCGGCTCCGTAAGATGATAATGACTAAATGGCTATTAAAAAATGTTATTTTCCCTCCCATGTCTCATAAACACAATTGAGGCATGGAAATGGAAAAGTATGCATTTGCCAAAAAAACTAGTTTTGCGAAAAATGAAAAAACAGATAGCTGGTCATGCTTTTTGATCTAAAATTGTGGAAAAAATACAGCTCTAAGGACTAAATCGTTCAAGATGGGAACTTGCAGCGGTTACAAGTCGATTGATACTGGTTTCTTCATGGCTATCCCATCAAAATCTGATTTTTTGTATTTCTAGGATTTACAGCCTGTTCCATTTCCAGGTCCAAATTACTGTCGACTTAATGTTGCAGATGCTTTTTATATGTTTTGAAATGTACATTTTTTTCTGGATTTTATTTTCTAGGAAGTTGTCTATATTATTTTTTTAATATGCTGAGATGAAAAAACTTTCAATTAGAACATATTCAATATTTTGTATGTTCGGAATCATACTCATGTACTATGTATCCTCATATTATTATAGAAATTGATATAAATGAGAAATGTGAGAATGTATAGTACATTAGTACATTAGTATGGGGTAAATCCTGAGATGTACAATATATAGAATAATAATATATTCTAATTGGAAGTTTTTTCACTTCAGCATATTAAAAAATAAATTTTTTATATTTAAAAAAAAAATGGTTTCAAATTTTTCCTAATTTTGCCTTCTTCAGGTATATTTAATATTTTTGATTATATTTAATAAACTATGTTTTACTTAACTGTTATAACTGATATTTTCAAAGAAGTTAACTGTTTTCAGTATTTTTTTTTAATGTTGGGTGGAAAAAAAAATTAATAATGAATCAAAATTATATTTATCTCAGAACTTAAATATTGACAAATAAGTAATCTTATTTTAATTAACAAAATGTAACAAACTTAAAAACAAATAAAAATGACACTTAAATTAGGTGGCAAATGTATTTCAACGAATCAAAATATTCATTATGACAATTTATTAAAAGTAACAGACTGTACAAAAATATGTTACATCCATAAATATTTGAAATCTATAAACAAAAATCTTTAACAGATATAATATGATATTGTATATTAGTAAATCAGATATATTTAACTTAATAAATAATAACAGTAAAAAAGGGATTTGGCAACCTGTCCTATAGAGATTTCATAGTATATAGATAATTAATTTTTGACTGTATGGAATAAACAAATGCCATCCATTCAGGGAAAAAGAAAGGGGGTAGAAAGACAATCTAGGTTAAGGAGTTGATATGATGAGAGATATAAGATTAATTTTGATAATAATCATTATTTCAAGAAAAAAAAAATAGAAAGTGTCAACATTAATCCTGAGAATAGATAACAACTATCCATATTATACTAGAATTACTAAGATGCATTCTGGGTCAAACATCCTATCTAAAAGAATAAATAAATATTCAATCTGACTCATACTATCTACAAGAATAAATAAATATTCAATCTGACTCATACTATCTACAAGAATAAATAAATAAATATTAATTCTGTCTCATACTGTCTACAAGGATAAATAAATATTCAATCCGACTCATACTATCTACAAGAATAAATAAATAAATACTAAATCTGACTCATACTGTCTACAAGGTTAAATAAATATTCAATCCGACTCATACTATCTACAAGAATAAATAAATATTCAATCTGACTCATACTTTCTTTCATTCATGACCTCCACTTTTATAACTGAAATAGGTGATTATAAAAAAACAACAACCCGCAGGTGTAAACAAACTAATCCGGTGTTTTTTATTTGGAAAAAAGTGTTAACATTTTTTTTTTTATTAATTTGAAATGTACTATTACAAGTTAGTTAATTGGTCATTCTCATGCAATGTCAAATGACATAAATAATAAAGTTTACTAGCAATCGGATGTTTGTGTTTCAGGAAGCGTTTGTTTTGACAAAACATCTTGCTTGACAAATTGCTCCTGCTGGAATCCACGCTGAAGCACGAAGGTACTGCTGAGAAGTGGAATGGATTTAAAGAAAGTGCTCTGCGAGGAATCCCAAATATTTCTAACCATCAGAGAGGGTAACGTTCCGGATGTTAAGTTTTTACTGGAGCTAGGAGCGAATACGGGTCCCAATATTCAGAATAGGAAAGGAGTCACTCCTTTGATGGTCGCTGTGTGCTATAGCAATATGGATATTGTGAGGTTGTTGCTAGAGTACAAGTACAATCTTGAGTTAAAAGACAAAAAACATTGGACCGCACTTCATTACGCTGCTGAAGAAGGCAGCGTTGAGTTGGTGGCTTCTCTGCTGGATGCTGGAGCCAAAGTGAATGCCCAGAACAATGTAGGTCAGACTCCAACATTTGTTGCTGCTGCAAATAATAATCTAGCTGTCTTCCAGCTGCTTCTGAAGAATGGGGCTGACTTGGGTCTGCTGGACCGCTTTGGGAAGGGAATAATACATCAAGAGGCCAAGAGTGGACGTGTCATAAATGTAAAAGCACTGCTTGACACTGGAGCTTTAGTGGATATGAGAGATGCATGGGGTTTTACTGCTTTACACCTTGCAGCTTTGGAAGGACATGCTGCAGTGGTGACAGCGCTACTCGATACTGGATTAGCAGTCGATACAAAAGATGATGAAGGGTTTACTTCCTTACATTTGGCAGCACAGGCAGGACACATTGAGGTTGAGAAACTGCTGTTGGACCGCGGTGCAGATCCAGCAGTTAAGACATCGAATATTGGCTACACAGCACTAATGATAGCAGCTACTTACTGCCACTTGACCTCGGTGCAGCTTCTAGTCGAGCGAGGCTCTCCAATCAATGCCACGTCTGATGATGGCCGTACTGCCTTAGCCTGCGCCATCATTGGCCGCTGCTCAGCTGTAGTCGATTATCTTAGGTCTGTTGGTGGGATCGTACCTTTGTGAACATTCGGTTGTACCAGCCCTGCTTATGTACTAGCATTTTTTAAATGCTTCCCTTGTCTGTAAATAGTATTCCTGCAAAAGCACATCGGTAACTACTAGAACAGTTGGATCTGTTTCTGGAAAAACATTCATCCAATTTCATCCTTTGAAACTAAGTATTTTGCAAGTTGAGTTTTCATTAAAAACATTTTTTATTTTCTTTTGATTTTTAATTTAGTAAGAGCCAGTTGTACCTACATAGTTTTAACTACAATTTCTGAAAGCTCAGTTAAAATCTATTATCACTGAAAAAAGAAGATAGTCCTCAAATCTAGAATAAAACATTCTTGGGCAACAATGGCCAGTTAAACTTAGTAAAAGAAAATAATCTAAGATAAATTAGTAATCCATTGAAGGAACCCTCCATGGTATCGGCTATAATAAATTTTCCAGTTACGATATTTTCTATTATCTCTCTTTAAAGTAAATAAAATGGATTTGATTGAAGTTGATGAATTGACAGATGAAGATTTTATGGAATCAGCTGCTCAGTCAATGATGAAGCTAAAATTATTTTGTCCTCTTCAAAATTTACCATTTTGTTTTCCATAATAACTTCAGAGATATTATTTGACGAATTAATAAATTGAGAAAAGTCAAATTAATTATTATTGTTTCCACCATTATTTATGTAATGGGGTGTATAAAAAAAAATGACTCTTTATCAAATTCAAGATTTCAAAGGACTGTTAATATTTTAATCCTATTTAATACTTGATTATCCCTTTAGAGCGTTCTCTAAGGTTGTTTAATCTCATTCAGCTTCTTCCAAAAAAGCCTAAGTTTAGTTATTTGTTTCAAAGAAGAAACAAGATAATGTCCTACGAAATTCTCATAATTTTAAGGCATTCTTGAGACAAAATTTCACAGTTGCTGAAGCAACTCCTGGAATTATTAAATATGAAGGGGAAGGTGTCCTTGACCAGCGCATTGTGCGGTGTTGATTTGAAAATTTAGTAGTGGAGATACATTGTTGGAAAGGAAGAAGGGCTCCATGTGACCACTTGATTGATGAAGTTCTGCAGGAAGCTGTTGAGTCAAATCCATCCACAAGTACTCGTGAACTTGTTAGGCTAGGGAGGGTGGTGTGCCGAAAGATGCTGTTAGTCACCATTTACTCTTCATGGGAAAGGTAAAAAAGAGGAGTAGACTGGTTCTTCACAAACTTACTCCTCAGCAATTACCTAATAAGAGGTTAAAAATTTATTGAAAAACCCTTCTGGTATATCCATGGGTTTGAACTCCTGCCTTATCTACCATGAAGTCCCAGACCTTGCATCATCTGATTACTACTTGTTTCGAACCATCGCCATTTCCTTCAAGAGAAAAAATTTGATGATTTTGTGGAAGTTGAAATTGCGGTCCAAGAGTTCTTTGACAGCCATTCCAAAGAATGGTGTCAGCATGGGATCAAGAAATTGGCTAGTGAGGGTAGAGATAACAATGTGCTATACTTTTAAGTATAAATTATATTTTATATTAAAGAAATAATAATACAAATATTTTGTTGAAAAATGGTCTTTTTATACACCCCATTAATAAGTATGTTGATACAATGCCTTGATTAATATATCATTTGTTGATCATAATATAAAATAACACAAAATTTTATTATACTATTATTTATGTAGTAAGTATGTTGATACAATGTCTAGATTAGTGTATCATTTATCATAATATATAATAACAACACCAAATTTAATTTGACTCTTGACAGTTTATTTTATAACTTATGCCTTGTTTACCCAATTTTTCTATTTTATAAGCGGAGAAGATGGTTGGGGGGGGGGGTCCGGTCAGCAAAAAAACCACAAATAAACAAAAAATTATTTATTAGTACCAACATTTCGACCTGAGTTTCAGGTCTTCATTAGAGAGTTTTCAGCATTCAAAACTGGGTTAAGTTTTGCCAGAATCTCTGCTGAAAGCTCCTTGATGAAGACCTGAAACTCAGGTCAAAATGTTGGTACTAATAAATAATTTTTTGTTTATTTGTGTTTTTTTGTGACCACAAATAACCCTCAACCATCTCCACTTATTAATGTACGGTCACCTCATTTTCTATTTTATACTTCATGTTGGTTAGATATGAGATTAGTTTGTAATTATTGAATATCCCTAATTTAATAATATGGTGATAATATGTATTGAATGTTATGGTTATTTGAGGAAGAACCTTCACACATTTAGAATAGGAATTCAAGGTGCTGCTATCTATTGGCAAACCCAAGAAGGAGTGGTGGTACTGAAGTCCAATAGGTCTGTATAGGTTAAAAGAGTGAACAGGTCCTTGACATCATTCTTGCTCATGTTCAACAATCAGGGTGATTGAGTGATTCTTTACCGCACCCAGGCAGTGGGATGGAAGCAGAATGAGGAAGATAAGAGAGCATAAGAGGGAAACGAGTCTTCAAGTTCTATCAAAACCTTTAATAGCCCATCGCCAATTAAACTAAAATATCTTCTATTATTCCATGTAACCCCATTTAAATTAATCATAAAAATGGGTTAGATGTTAGTCAAAATGAATTTGACTAACAACTAACCCATATTGTACAACCCTTTGGCAAAACCCACATATAATCAGTTGTATAAACCATTTAAGAATAGAGGTTTAACTCCCTATTTAGCCATGCTTAATTTATTCTAAATACAGTCCACTCCATTCATACCAGCGATACCTTTAAATAACAATTAATTCGGGTAATATCTTTCAACATAAAGAAATGGGAATTAAATCGAAATATTCACGGCTAATTTATTGATTGAAAAGTAGCTCATGATTCCAGAGGCAGAAACTATCTTTGGAAGTTTATGATTGAGATGGGAATCCCAGGTAGTTGGTAAGACTGATAAATACAAGGAGAAGTATCTGAAACCTTCGAAGTCAGGACTGATCTGAGACAAGGAGATGGATTCTCACAAATTTTGTTCAACCTAGCTTTAGAAAAAGTGATTAGAAGAACATCACGCGAAAATGGTGGGGTGCTCGTTGGAAAATAACATAAAAGTCCTGGTGTACGCGGACGGCATTGAGGTCCTAGGAAGTAACTAAGAAGACTTGAAAAGACTCTATTAAGAGAATTGTCTCTGAAAGTAAAGAGTTTCAATTACCTGGGCTCCTCAATAACACCAATAAATGATCATCGGACTGAGATAGACCTGTGTGTAACAAGCACAAACAGAGCCTTCACTCTGTCAAGAATACTGAAATCCTCAAAAATCGGAAACTAAGGCTGTGCAATGCCACGGTAAAGCCAGCTCTGATATACGGCTGCAAGACCTGGGCTCTAACAGGTACCCTAGAAAGCAGAATCGAGAGATTTGTACGGAATGTCCTCCGTACAGTTAAAGGAGCGATCTGGGATCAGAGCCTTAACTCATAGAGAAGAAGAACTGTTTGCAGAGACTGGTCAGTCAATATCTCATAATATGAAGCCAATGTGATATAGCTCGAAGCAATCCATCAGGACGTCTCTATACAATGAATACCACTATAGTTGGAAGAGACTATGTGGGAGGCCAATATACAGAATTAACAAAGGTGCGAAAGAGCTGCATGCAGCAAACTGGAAATCAGTAGCCGAAGACAGGCATGCGTGGAGAAGGCTGATTCGAGCGATCAAAGATCTACCAGGTCTGTAGAGCCAACTGAAAAAAAAAATACATATCTCCCAACATTTTAACCCAAGAATTATTTGGATTAAAAAGTTATTTTTTGTACTTAGTTCTGGTAAGTCATTTATTTTATTGACAACTTATCCACTTTATTGTATTCATTATTCTCCTCATCTTTGTGTATTATTTTATGCTCATTTCTTATAGTTTGATTAATTTTATTTTTTATCTATTTTTGTTTTTTAAATAGTCTGTTTTGTTTTTTTGCTTTCCTCTTTATTATTATCACTTTTATTATTATTTTTTTAAAATAGTTGGTAATATCCACTGAACAAGAAGTAAATAATTATGAGAAGGTATATGAATTTCTAAAACAATAAAAACAATAATAAAAAAAATCTATTATCATGATAGGCCTTTTGGAACTGATTGTAATGACATCTTAAATAAAATCAAAAACATTTTTATCAGTATTATAACTGCAATAAAAATACATAACGTTATTTAGTTTGAAGGAATAACATACTTGAATTAACAAAATATACAGTTGAGGTGCTTGGTCTTAACATGGTGACAGGAATTTGTTTACAAATTGAAGTTTTTGACATTACCATTTTTTTAAAGGCTGATTTTATAGATTGTTAAAATTATTTTTAAGTAAATGTTTTCTGAAGAGAATAATTTTGATAATGAGTTATGGTAAATGACTCCTGTTTGAACATAATGCATTGTAAATGAGGAGAAGATGGTTGGGGGTGCGGTCAATGAAACACAAATAAGTATGACTAACTTATTTTAATGTGCCGACGTTTCGGCTAGAGTTTCTAGCCTTCTTCAGGGCTAAAACCAACCTTTCAGCGAGCAGGTTGGTTTTCATGCTTTTTTGTTTTCCTCCCCCTTTCTTTATTTTACTCTTTCCCCTTATTTTACTTTTATCTTATT
>NW_027115461.1:89187-94702 GCF_000696795.3 Halyomorpha halys | reverse complement strand
TTTGTTTTTAGCCCTGAAGAAGGCTAGAAACTCTAGCCGAAACGTCGGCACATTAAAATAAGTTAGTCATACTTATTTGTGTTTCATTGACCGCACCCCCAACCATCTTCTCCTCATTTATCATCCACGGTCAACTATCTCTCATAATTAATAATGCATTGTAATTCACAAACATTTTAACTTTGTAACAGTTTTCATTTTCCCAGTTACCATGTTTTATGTATACCTCAATTTATTAACCATTCTAAAAACTAGTTGGAAAAATGTGCAGGAACCATCTTAAAGTTAACTTGGGTAATCTAGGTAATGTAGTAAAGTTAAACTGAGTACCAAAAATTGGTTATTCGGTTTCTGGATTTCTACTGTTATTTTTAGGCAACACTAAGTTAAACAAATCTTAGTTATAACAGAGCTGGTGCTACCATGGAGGAAGGAGCACACTGAGGGGAGGGATACACTTTTTGGTGAGTGACTTCAGGAGGCGGGGTCCATTCCTTTTGTAGGCGTGGCTTACGGTACGCCATATTTGAGAGTTGCCCCACCCTATAAGCCAATGACAGTAGCAAGAAGTTTGTTGAGGTTGACTGTTGGATCACTTTGTAGCTGGAGAACCCAGTTTGCTCCAGGGGGATAGGTACTGAAGACAGTACTCTGGGGGTAATTAATCTACTAAGAATACAAAGGCTGAGGAGAATCTCAGCCTGCAAGAAGCTACTTTAGAGTGTACCATTATTTAATTTATATGTTTACAATCACAAGAAGGTAATTATTTACTTTTGGTCCTCTGAAAAGGCGCCAATCCATTTTACTTGACCAAGCAATATGTCGAAACATAAAACGTTCTTACTGTAGTGAGAACAAACAACACAACAAAAGCTTGGTAACTACTCCACTGCCTTTTACAAACCGTTTCAAAAACGGCTTTAGCTCTACAATTAATATATTCACAGGTTAGATTAGATTTGATTTGTGAAAGACAAGATCTTGTACAAATTCATATCACAATATACAATTATAAAACAAAACCTAATGCTCCATTATAAAAACAATAAACAAAAGACAAAACAAGTTCTCTATAACAAAACGATAAACAAAAAAAAAACAGACTGGATAATACACAACTATTAACATACATAATGTTTAATTATATTATTTTACCTACTTATTCAATTACCTATGTATACATTTTATTTTCCACTTCTCATCACTTCATTTTATTAATTCCTTTCTATAAAATTATTCACTTTATGTCATTCTGTTTATATTTTATTTTCTATATTCATTGGTTGTTATCTTGTTCTGTTCTTAGCCCTGATGAAGGCTAGAAATTCTAGCCGAAACGTTGGCATGATTAAATAAGTTACATCGATTTTTTGTGTTTTATTTTGACCGCAACCCCAACCATCTTCTCGTATAAGTCATACACGGTCAACTATCTCTCATAATTATAAATCAACTTATTTTAGCAAATGTCATCAAAACTGCTACTCCTACGATGATCAACTAAATTATAGTACATTTAACTAGCTTTGATTTGAGTGCTAATAGACGTATGTAGGTCTCTTAGTTATGAGGTAAAGATTTCCCAAAATAAATTCACCAAATTCTCATTTTTTATGAAATGTTGCATTTTAATAAGCTATATCTCAAAAACTATTAGATTTTCTAGTGTAGCTGGTAGTTTTAAAGATATAGAGCTCAGAATGAAACATTTTTTTTTTAACGTTTTGAAACAGCCACCATTTCTTATTCCCCTTACTATACTTGGCAGACTTATCAATTTAGACTAGTAATTATACTTAATTTTCATTAAAGTTATCAGATATTTGGAAGAAATAACTTGTAGCGGGACGCTACCTGCTGGTTTAGACTGTAACTATTACATATATACACATATTATAGCTTCCCACCAAGACGAATAACTTCAGTTCGTTTCACATGGGAGCGCCACCTACGTTTTCTCAAACTATAAAGTGTATTCATTTATTCATTAAAATGTAAATAATTTTATAATGTTAAATGTAAACAGTATTACAAATGCAAATATGTTGATTTAATGAATAAAGTTTACCAAAAAGAATATACTGAATCACAAAAAAGTAAGTTCTCACCAGCCTTTGTATCGTTAGTATAATCAATATCCCACGGATGGTGCTAAAAGAGTACTTCTTTGGAACAGTGAACAAGACGTTTTTGAGAATAATTTTTTTTTTTCTGCATATGCTGATGACAGCCATATAGTCGGCTAGCATGAATGCAGACAAGGCCATGGACCAGGCCGCCGCAGCGGCCCAACTCATCGCTAACAAACTACGAGACATTAACATCCACATCAATCCACAAAAAACAGACGCCATCACTTTTTCATACAAGAAAACTCCTAACAGAGCACCCAAACTCAACGAACAGACAATACAAACCAAGAAACATCTCACTTACCTAGGCATTAAATTAGAAACACATCTATCTTTCACTACACACATACAGAACAGAATACAAATCAACATCATACCAACTCAGACTCAAATTACTCATCTACAAAGTAATACTACGACCATCACTCCTACACGGCGCACCACTACTACACTATCTTTACCCAACAGACCTGAAATCACTACAATACCAAAACAGCACACTACAGAAGATATGTCGAGGAACATCTCTGGAAAGACGTAACATGACGCACATTCATAACGAACTACAGCTAGAAACTGTACAACAACACATCACACGGAGACACATTAAATTCTTTGACAGTCTCCCTGCTTCCTCCAATCCAGTATTCCAGTTTATCACTCCATCCTCCTTCCTGCGAGGTGGCAGGGCAGGAAAGGTTCCAAAAACCCTATCAACATCACCTCATAACTCCATCTTCTGATGCACCCTCTCCCCCTCCCCCACATTTCTCTTTCAACTTCTGACTGTTTTTCTTATTATTTTACCATTATCTATTGTCTTTATTAATTAATGTTTTTATTTTTCTATCTTCTATCCGATACAACACGAGGAGGCCCCTCACCTCCGGACTTGAAATAGCACCTCTTTTTTTAGAATGGATATCTCATATATAACAAATAAACATAACAGATAACCTTAAAATACCAAAGGTAGTAAAAGGTAAGACACAACACGAATTACTTTCTTTTTCACAGTAATACACTTATTAATTCAATTTTTCTTTCTGTTTTAGAGGGATCGAAAAAAAACAAAATAAGACATCAGTAAATTCTTTCACCTTATTTTTCGTCTTATTTCATGCTAGTCCACTGTTGGTCAACTCCTCCTTACTCCACCTGCTAGCTACAGGAATAGCATCCCTTAGAACGAAGTCATCTTCCTGCAAAACTCGGCGACTGGCTACCCTCCTATTACAAGACTTAAGAGGAGAAAAAATTCAGTTATTTCACCCCAATTTTTGATTGCTTTAATGAAAACTATGTATAATTACTAGTCAAAATTCATGAGTCTGCCGAGAATAGCTAGGGGGAATAAAAAATGGCGGCTGCTTTAAGACGTTAAAAATAATTAATTTTTCATTCGGAGCTTTATATCTTTAAAACTACCAACAACAATAGAAAATCTAATAGAACACCATTTAAAGTAGAGTCAATTTGCTAAACTGTAAGTCCTAATAGAGCTATTTATGTACTATTATTTAGTTCTCGAAATATAATTTTTTAAAAAGCAACATTTCATAACAATGTTCTATAAAACGTACTGAAAGATCAGTAGTTAGTGAATTTATTTTGAAAAATGAAAGGAAAATGGTCTTGGTGCGGTCAAAAAAACTCAAATAGTAGAATTATACTATTTTATTGAGCCAACGTTTCGCCCCACGTTGCAGGGCTTCGTCAGGGCTAAAAAAGATACAAACACATAGTTACAAAAGGAAAAAAAAAAGAAGAGAACAATTTTTTCTCTACTTTTTCTTTTCTTTTCTCTTCTTTTTTTTCCCTTTTGTAACTATGTGTTTGTATTTTTTTTAGCCCTGACGAAGCCCTGCAACGTGGGGCGAAACGTTGACTCAATAAAATAGTATAATTCTACTATTTGAGTTTTTTTGACCGCACCCGGACCATATTCCTTTCATCTTTACACACGGTCAATCAATAATCTTCCAGTATTTTGAAAAATGTATATCTCAAAAACTAGTCAACATACAGATGTTTATTAGCACTCAAATTAAGCTAGTTTAATGAGCTATAAAGTAGTACATGATGTTTATCTTCGTAGGAGTAGTAGTTTTCATGACATTTGCTAAAATAAATTGATTTATAGTTGTTTGGATAAAATTTCACTTGCCACTTTTTTATTCATATGTAAATGTCATAAAAACTACTACCTTACGAAGATAAGTGTCATAAACTACTTTATAGTAAGTTAAATTTTCTTTATTTTGAGGGTTGGCTGTCTTATGGGTCTAGAGATATATTTTTCAAAAATCAAACATTTTATACGAACAGCTAGAAATTAAGATTTTGTGAATTTATTTGTCAAATATCATATAAACTATTACTTCTACAAAGATAAACGTTATAAACTATTTTATAGTAAATTTAACTAGCTTTATTTAAAGTGATACCAGACATCTGTACGTCCTTTGGTTTCTAAAATAAAGTTTTTCATAGATCAAACTTGTAGTCCGAACAACTATAAATCAATTAATTTTAGCAATTATCATGAAAACTAGTATTCTAGGAAGGTAGAGGCCATAAAATACTCTATAGTACATTACACTAGCTTTAATTTGAGTGCTAATAGAGATCTATACGTCACATAGTTCCTGAGATATAGATTTCTCAAAATAAATTCAATAACTATTAATCTTTGATTACATTTTTTTGAAATGTTGCTTTTTAAAAAGCTGCAAGTGGAGAACTATTGGACGTAAATAACTCTATCAGGGCTAATATTTTAGCAAATTTACTCTTCTCATCATTTAGATTTTATAATGTCGGTAGTATTTTTTTAGATATAGAGCTCCGAATGAAAATTAATGTTTTGAAAAAGCTGCCATTTTTTACTCCCCCTACCTATACTTGGCAGACTTATCAGTTTTGACTAGAAATTATACCTTGTTTTCATCAAAGTGATAAAAAATTGGGGTTGCATTCCTCCTTCGTATCTACAGGAACAGTGCCCGGTAGAACCCTCCTTCTAGAAGTGGAGGGTTTAGTTATTAGTAGGGATAGGATTTTTATGTGCTAAATAATCTGAAATATGTACATAAATATGTGCTTATAAATTGTCAAATATTTAAAAAAATATGTATTTATAAATTACGTATTATTCAACAATATAAATTTTAATTAATTAGTAAGTTTGTAACTTAAAAAAAAGTTACATAAATATGTATTTATTATGTATTATATGAATAATATTTTAAAGAAATTATGTTAAAATATGTACAAAAAAATGTACTTAGAGAAAACATAGCTGTTCAATAACAAGATATTAATTAGTAATTGTAATTAAACTAGGGGAGTGAAACAAGACTAAGATGAGAAAGGACCAT
>NW_027115461.1:80915-86542 GCF_000696795.3 Halyomorpha halys | reverse complement strand
TTAACATGTTAAACCAAAGATCATGAATACCCCTCATGTCTAGTCAAGGATTTCGTTTCGTTGATGCTTTAGAAATGCCTAAGAATAGCCCCATTTCTAGCGAGCTGGTCAGCTTTCTCATTACTGGTGATGCCCTTATCCCCTAGGGATCCAATTTGCCATTGTTTGACAAACGTATAGAGACACCTTTATATTTTTGATCTCCTAAAACCTAGTAATGTTCACATTCGCAAGTTTAGCATTGGCCCGAAGATATAGTTTTAAATGTCTTAACTAATTATATTATAGAAAAAATGTAAATTCAATGTAGTAAATCTTAACCAATATAAGAAATCGAGTTTTTTCGTTTTCATATTTAGAATATTGTATTCATAAAGTCCAATATCATGGCTATTAATTTAAATCTTACCTCAATAGCCCTTTGGATAAAATTTCACTTGCCACTTTTTTATTCATATGTAAATGTCATAAAAACTACTACCTTACGAAGATAAGTGTCATAAACTACTTTATAGTAAGTTAAATTTTCTTTATTTTGAGGGTTGGCTGTCTTATGGGTCTAGAGATATATTTTTCAAAAATCAAACATTTTATACGAACAGCTAGAAATTAAGATTTTGTGAATTTATTTGTCAAATATCATATAAACTATTACTTCTACAAAGATAAACGTTATAAACTATTTTATAGTAAATTTAACTAGCTTTATTTAAAGTGATACCAGACATCTGTACGTCCTTTGGTTTCTAAAATAAAGTTTTTCATAGATCAAACTTGTAGTCCGAACAACTATAAATAAATTAATTTTAGCAAATATCATGAAAACTAGTATTCTAGGAAGGTAGAGGCCATAAAATACTCTATAGTACATTAAACTAGCTTTAATTTGAGTGCTAATAGAGATCTATACATCACATAGTTCCTGAGATATAGACTTCTCAAAATAAATTCAATAACTATTAATCTTTCATTACATTTTTTGAAATGTTGCTTTTTAAAAAGCTGCAAGTGGAGAACTATTGGACGTAAATAACTCTATCAGGGCTAATATTTTAGCAAGTTTACTCTTCTTTAAATAATATTCATTTAGATTTTCTAATGTTGGTAGTATTTTTTTAGATATAGAGCTCCGAATGAAAATTAATGTTTTGAAAAAGCTGCCATTTTTTACTCCCCCTACCGATACTTGGCAGACTTATCAGTTTTGACTAGAAATTATACTTTGTTTTTCATCAAAGTGATCAAAAATTGGGGTGAAATAACTGCCTTTTTTTCTTCCCCGCTCTTGTGCTAACTGGGGTTGCATTCCTCCTTCGTATCTACAGGAACAGTACCCGGTAGAATAGAACCCTCCTTCTAGAAGTGGAGGGTTTAGTTATTAGTAGGGATAGGATTTTTATGAGCTAAATAATCTGAAATATGTACATATGTACATAAATATGTGCTTATAAATTGTCAAATATTTAAAAAAATATGTATTTATAAATTATGTATTATTCAACAATATAAATTTTAATTAATTAGTAAGTTTGTAACTTAAAAAAAAGTTACATAAATATGTATTTATTATATATTATATGAATAATATTTTAAAGAAATTATGTTAAAATATGTACTTAGAGAAAACATAGCTGTTCAATAACAAGATATTAATTAGTAATTGTAATTAAACTAGGGGAGTGAAACAAGACTAAGATGAGAAAGGACCATGAGAAGGGGGGAAACAGAGAAATGGATTGAGGAGTAAACAAACAAATTATAGGAAAATGCTACAGGAATAAGACCCTTGCTCTTTTTAATTGATTCTGAGAAATTCTCGTTGTAATTCTGGGTGAAAATCTATTATTGCCCCTGCTTTTAATTTGTGTTCAAAGATGAAAATATAGAATTTTTACGCAATATTTATGATAAATGATAAATTTCACCTTTAAGTTTCTTGCGTTCTCTTGAACTTTACGTAGTTGCTGCGAAAAATGTATTTACAATTGAACAAATAATTTAAGGAAATACATGCTTCAGGACAAAATATCTAAAAATATGTAAAAAATAACAAATTTTTCAGAAAATATGTGAAATAAAAATGGCTTCTTTTGGCAAGAAATTTCTTGAAACATCGTTAGTTAGTAAGGAATCGAATATATCATGGTCAGGTAAAAATATGTGAAAATATAAAAATCCTATCCCTATTATTAGTAAAATCCTATCCCCCAGGGATCCAATTTGCCATTGTTTGGGAAACTTATAGAGGCTCCTTTATATTTTTGATCTCCTAAAACCTAGTAATGTTCACATTCGCAAGTTTAGCATTGGGCCGAAGATATAGTTTTGTATGTATTAAATCTTAACGAATATAAGAAATCGAGTTTTTTCGTTTTCATATTTAGAATATTGTATTCATAAAGTCCAATATCATGGCTATTAATTTAAATCTTATCTCAAGAGCCCTCTCGGCTATCGATAAGAGCTTCTGATATAAATTATTGCGTTCTTGGACGAGACATCAGTTTCGGTCAGGATTATACAGACGGTACGGGCTATAACCGCAGTAATATTATTTTGCAGTAAGTAATTTGAATGTATATATTACAGATTATAATACAATACAAGACAAAGGTTTACATTATAGATTTCTATTTTGAGAATTTATTATTAGAAGATACTTTTTTTTTTTTTTTACATGCACTTAACTAAAATGAACAGTGAAGTCTCAGTTATACGAATATGAGGGGGTACCAAAAAATTATGGATGTATATTTTTGAGAATTTTTTTCTCGTACTTAGTAGGTACATAAACATATGTTGTATGCAGTTGAAAGAAAAACAATTATTTATTGTATAAAAATTTAATTTATCTTTAATCCGAATTTTTTAATTTTTGACAAAAAAAATTGTGTTATGTTTGTTTGTTTCATGTTGCTTTTAGCTGAAAACATCATTCTTTCGCATTCTGTTAAGGTGTTAGATTCCTTTTCGCTAATTTATTTCGCATATATAAAACGTTTTACAACTTCAAGTGCTTCTGCAAAAGATGGAAGAGGCAAAGGATCTTCGTCATCTGAATCGGAATCGTCCGAGCTTCCTTCAGTTGGGGTTGGGGCAATTTCTACGATTATGGCTTCGTCGCTATGAGGGCCAGATTGTTGTACTATACGAAATTTTCGAATGTAATGTCGGAAGAACATTCGACCACTCCGGAGGGTTTTTGAAATCTTCTACTTCTTCGGTGGTTTCTTCCTGTCTCAAATCGTCTAGAGCGATCCTGCTTTACGGGAGCACTTTTCGATAGTAGTAAGCTGAACAGCATAGAAAGATATTTTTTTTTGCTCATGATAGTAAATTTTTTTTTAGGTTTTTCCTATAAATTTACTTCAGGCGTTTTATTTTGAATCTAAAGTAGGGAGTAGAATATAAACATAAAGAGTCATTGGGACCGGATGTTATTCGCGGAAAAAAAGTTTACTGTTTCGTTTTTCACGGAATTTTTCGTCCTTTGGCAAGCCACAGAAGAAAAAAAATTCGTAGAACTGAATAAAATTTACTAATATTTACATAAAGCGGGTCCAAACTTTTCTTCGCATAACTGAATGTTTCGTAGAACTAAGTTTCGTATAAATGGATAATTACATACATATAATTAAGGGGTTTTTGTAGGGGATTGAGAAATTCTTCGGATAACTGAATGTTTCGTATAAGTGAGTTTTGTTTAAGTGAGACTTCACTGTATATACTTGAAAGGACTGAATTTAAATCGTTAACAAGAAGGTTTAACCAAAGGCTCGCACATTGAAAATATAAGCCAGTTTCGAAATTGTTATCTCTGAACATTTTTTGGATGCCACCATTACCTTCCTAAAAAATAAATTACGACCCAACTAATGCATCACAAACACTACAGGCACACATAACATCTATTGAAGAATGGTGTAAAAACTGGAGAATCAAAATAAATCCTGAGAAATCCCACCAGATCACTTTTACTCTCCGTCGTAAACCTCTGCCCTCCTGTCCTACAGTATCCTTTCTAGATACACTACTAACGCCTGTTGAACAGATTCGATACTTAGGACTCCATCTTGACAAGAGACTTACTTGGAATCCACACACAAGACTGAAACGACAAGAAACCGCTCGTAGATTCCGATTGCTACAACACTTACTAGACAAACGCTCTAAACTTCCCATTCACTACAAAAAATTAGTATACACTACAATAATCAGACCAATTTGGACATATGGAATTGAGCTCTGGGGCTCCACCAAACCATCAAATTCTTCCCGCATCCAATCGTTACAATCCAAAATCCTACGTAAAACCCTTGATGCTCCTTATTACGTCACAAATAAACTCATTCATAAAGACCTTAACATCCCATTCGTTGCAGATTTGACCCAAACCAGATATGCGTCTTTTTATTCCAAACTCTTTAACCATCCTAACCCATTAATTCTTAATCTTTCATCCTTAACAATCCCTGATAATCCTCCGAGGCGTCTGAAAAGAAGATGGCCACGAGAGCTTCTAGTTTAAATTAATGTTTGAAGTACCACCAATGGGTGGTTCCTTCCCAAGATTTTCAAGTGTATATGAAACATACTACATATTTACTTATTGTATTATTTTGTACAGTTGTAAATTACAACAAATAAATAATAAAAAATAAATTCACTGAGTACACCTATGCTCAAGGGCGGCACTCAGGACCTAAACTAAGAGGGGGTAATCCATTACCAATCAGGTTGCGACATTTTAGCACGGAAAAGGCGAATGAAAATACAATTTTAAGAAAATTAATTATAGCAGTGCTTTATTAGTCATTTAATTAAAAATAAATTGTCGAAAGATAGTCCGGGTGGCTGTCAATAAAGTTACCTAAATAGTGGATAAAACTATTTGTTGTTAACTAACGTTTCGTCCCACTTTGCAAGGCTAAATGAAAACAAGATACAAACATTGTAACATTTGAAAGAACATTAAAATAAATATACAGAGAAAATACGAAAATATTTTTTTCTAATATATATATAAAAGTAGTAATAATAATTTAAAGAAGTATACATATAGGTGGACTAGAAACTAGTCTCTAATTTGGATTATAGTATACTAGATTAGATTATAGTATATCTATTAGTAATATAATAATATAGTACTAGATCTATTTATAGATATATTAGATAAGCTAGTTAAATGTACTATAAATTAATTTATTAAGTTTATCTTCGTAGGAGTAGTAGTTTTCATGGTATTTAACAAAATGAATTTTCAAAATGTTGATTTCTAGCTGATCACAGAAAACAATTGATTTATGAAAAAAATATCTCAGGAACCATAAGACTTACAGATGTCTGCCAGAACTCAATTAGAGATAATTTAACTTACTATAAAGTAGTCTATGACACGTTTCTTCGTAAGGGTAGTAGTTTTTATGTTATTCACATATGAATATGAATTTTGGTCAACAGAGAGAAATACTTTATTCATATATGCTGCCTAAATACATTAGGTTGCTATCTGACACAGCGTACTTATCAATCCGTAATCGGACATATTTACATTACATATTCATGGTATAATCATAAAAAAAAGATATACAATAATAGAATATAATAAACAATTTTTTTTTTTTTCA
>NW_027115461.1:73655-78110 GCF_000696795.3 Halyomorpha halys | reverse complement strand
AACGTTTCGCCCCACGTTGCAGGGCTTCGTCAGGGCTAATACAGATACAAACACTTGACATAGTTACAAAAAAAGAAAAAACATAAGTGGAAAATAACAGGGGTATACAATGAAAAGTAAGATATAATAAGAAAAATTAAAGGTTGTAAACAGTAAATGAAAAGGGTAATAGTAATAGATAAAATAAGAGAAGAAATATTAAAGAAAGTACAAATTAAGAGATGAAAAAAGAAAAGAATTAAATCAAATGATGAGATAAAATAAGAGAAGAAATATTAAAGAAAGTACAAATTAAGAGATGAAAAAAGAAAAGGATAAAATCAAATGATGAGACAGAATTCATACCTGTTTTGACGAAGGTCAAAGTCAGAGTGAGCCGTTTACAAACGGCTGTTATTTTCCACTTATGTTTTTTCTTTTTTTGTAACTATGTCAAGTGTTTGTATCTTTATTAGCCCTGACGAAGCCCTGCAACGTGGGGCGAAACGTTGGCTCAATAAAAATAGTATAATCATTTACTATTTGAGTTTTTTTGACCGCACCCGGACCATATTCCATTCATAAATCAATTTATTTTAGCAGTTATCGTGAAAACCACTACTCCTGCAAATATAAACGTCGTAAACTATTATTAACACAAACTTCAATGATCCACTTTAGTCTCAACTATTTATTTTAAAAACCTCCAACGTTTCGGCCCTTATGCCAAGGGATAACCAATGTGGTTTCGTGTCTGTTGGCAAATTTGTGTTCGGGCATAAACAATTAAACCATTTATCAGATATTGATATAGATTTTATTAAATTCGGTCCACTAATTTCCTCAGTAAGATTTATTTTGAATATGGCTCACCCTAAATGGGCCTAATTTGGGTAGAAGTTGAGAATTACTGTGAAAATGGTCCGGCCTTATTTTTTTCATTGAGGCTTAATCATGACCAGAACAATGTCTGGTAAATTTTATTCTTAAACACCAAAACACATTTTCTTAAAAATAAATATAATAAAGTCTAGTCTCAGATCTTGAATTATACTGGTAGATATCGATTAGTATATACTAAGAGTATTCATGGTGTTGTGTTAAATGTAAAATTTTTTGCCATGTTAAATATTATAAGTATAGGATTGTGAGCAGCCATATTTAAAGTTATATTAAATACATGAGAGCTCCTAGCGGATTTTCTGAGGAACTTGTTTTATAACCTTTCCTTCCAAAACTTCATGTTATTGTTTACTTATAAGTTTTAATTGAAGTAATTTATTACAACATACCTAAATTGATTGAAAAGTGGAAGCTGTGTGAAAATAGGGCTCATCATTGCTTTGTTGGTCGTCTAATTTGTGAGGAAGAGAATTAAGATAGGATAATTGACAGCAGTCATTACATTATAATTATTCTCATACATTGCTTTATTTGTTTTAAAAACATTCAAAACACTGCTAATAAACAATTTTTTTTTTAATAATTTATTTATTGATATTTTTTATATATACAACTCTATACATATATACACATCAAGTAAATTTGCTTTAAGTGATATTATGACATGATAGAAACATGTGGAGAATCTACCTATTGATAGAACTCCAAAAACATTTCTAAAGGAGAAGATCTCGAGGCCATCTTCTTTTCAGACGTCTAGGAGGATTATTAGGTAGTGAAGGAGAAGCCAGGTTAGAAACGAGTTGGTTTGGGGGGTTGAGAAGTTTATTATGGAAGGGTTGGTATCTGGTTCTGAATAAACAATTAAAATACAAAATACGAGCAAGTAATCTAACACAACAAAACGGTGACGAGCTCAAGTTGTCTGTTGCGTGACGTCTTTCTCCATTTAACAGACTCTCAACGATGTTAAATGTAAAAGAAGAAAATATTTCTCCATTTAAGACGCTTTTACATGTTAAGGGGCCTCTACATGTTGGCCGAGCCATGGCGAACTCAGACATACGCGAGCATGTGGATGGGTGGGTTGGCTTGGTTGGCCTAGGCTCGTTGCCGAGCCGTCCAGAGTCGGTTTTTGGACACAGATCAAAGAGGTTCGTGAGACCGCTCGTGTAGCATCTCCACCATTGTTCTTTGTCTAGTTGCAACTGAGAGCTGTTAGGAGGTCAAAGGTGTTTGTTGGGACTTTTTATAATAAGTTTTATATTTAATCTTATTTATTTATATTTAATTTCCTTTAATTTTCTTTTTTTTGTAATAAAAATAGTATAATCCTAATGTAATGGCTAACACCACTTATCGTCCGCCATGCTTGCCTCTCTGAATAACACTGACATGTGGATGGTCCGCTCTTTGTTTACCGAGCATTTGTACAAGCCTCTGATTCGTGGCGAGCGGCCAACATGTGGATCCACCTTAAATAAATAAGATTAAATATAAAACTTATTATAAAAAGTCCCAACAAACACCTTTGACCTCCTAACAGCTCTCAGTTGCAACTAGACAAAGAACAATGGTGGAGATGCTACACGAGCGCTCTCACGAACCCCTTTGATCTGTGTCCAAAAAAACCGACCCTCAACGGATCGGCGACGAGCCTAGGCCAACTCGTACAAGCCACCCATCCACATGCTCGTGCATGTCTGAGTTCGCCATGGCTTGGCCAACATGTAGAGGTCCCTTTAAGTTTTCTAGTGGATGGTAGTTTTTAAGATATAGAGCTCCGAATGAAACTAAAGTTTTTAACGTTTTGAAACTGATGCCATTTTTTGTTCCCCCTATACTTGGCAGACTCGTCGATTTGGACTAGTAATTGTGTACAAAACTATGTATAGTTTTGATTAAAGTAGTAAAAAATTAGGGTGAAATAACTGCCTTTTTTCTCCTCTTGGGCTCCTGTGCTAGAAAATTCGCCTATCAAGTACTTCAAACCGAAGTATGAAGTAAGTATAACAATATAACAGTTTGAATTCACACCTTGGTGATTCGTAACGCTTACCAACTTTACATCCAGTTATTTCTTATGAGTCTGACTGGTTGGTTCGATTTTATGTGACAATGTCATAGTATTCAAAAATACATTAAATTAATATGAAACTATTCTATTTACTTGAAAAACCATGGGGAATGTAAAGACTGATGACATTTTCGACGAAAATGCACTTTTGAGGGTATATCGAGAGTTTTTTCATTAATTCAAAATGTACTATTGCTAGCTGATTAATTCATCAATTATAATAATAGACCTAATGATTGAAATGTGTTTGTAGCTTGAACTTCATTTACAATCGAATATTTGTGTTCCAGGAAGACCGATGTGATTTGGAGAGATATTTCCAAACTCTAAAGTCAAGGAGTAGATGCATGTGGATCGACTCTATTTTGCTGCATGGACTGGAAGTTGATAACTCATTATGCCACTCCCCTAGAAGAAGCAATGACCGATAATTGAGCTTAATTCTGTGGAGGCTCTGTTAATGACCATTGCTAAATTTGACATTTGGCTGGAGGACACGTGGATACAACTATCTTCATACTGCCGCTACTAAGGTCTAAAACAAAGCACTGGAGACCCTGCTCAAAGGAAGAATGGACGTATACGAAAATAACAAGCTCGGTGAAAATTCATTATATCAAACCTTTAAAAAGGATGATGTACAGAGCATTGAGTCGTTATTAGAAAAAGGAGCAGATTTCAATTTTCTTTCAGATGCCAGATTTGAAGATGGTGACACCATAGTCCATATCATAGCTCGCTCAGGAAATGTTGAAAAGCTTAAATTAATAAAAGATAACAAGATACCTGCAAACATAAAAAATCAAAGCGGCCTCACGCCATTGCATGTCGCTTCCAATTCTTCTGTTGTGGAAATGCTCCTCAGAATGGGTGTGAGTGTGAACTCACAGGATAACACAGGTAGCACTCCTTTGATGATCGCTGCAAGAAACAGCAAGCCGGATATTATAAGTTTGTTATTGCTTAATGGTGCTGATCACAAGATAAAGGATAAAGAAGGACGGACTGCGCTTCACTATGCCGCTGAAGGTGGCTGCACTGGGTCGGTGAACACTCTTTTGATGGTAGGAGCCAGGGTGGATGACCAGGATAATAAAGGCAATACTCCAGCCTTCGTTGCGGCTATTAATAATAAGCTAAGTCTGGTGAAGATATTAGTAAAAAGGGCTGAGCTAGATCTGAGGAACGGTAATGGCGATGGGGTATTACATCATGAGGCCCGCAGTGGGCACATCGAGGTTTTGAAAGTGCTGCTTCATGCCGGAGCGGCGGTGGATATTAGAGATGAGCACAAGTTCACTGCCTTACATCATGCATCAGAGCAAGGGCTCGAATCAGTGATACGAGTACTGCTTGATGCCGGAGCTGCAGTGGATTTGATAGATATGGAGCAGTGCACTCCTTTACATCGTGCAGCAGAAGGAGGACATGCTGCAGTGGTAAAGGCATTACTTGAAGCCGGGGCTGTGGTAGATTTGAAAGATAAGGACCAGTGC
>NW_027115461.1:52819-73225 GCF_000696795.3 Halyomorpha halys | reverse complement strand
AGGACATGCTGCAGTGGTAAAGGCATTACTTGAAGCCGGGGCTGTGGTAGATTTGAAAGATAAGGACCAGTGCACTGCTTTACATCGTGCAGCACAGGGAGGGCATATAGCAGTGGTGAGAGAGCTGCTTAACGCCCAGGCGGAGGTAGATATCGAAGATAAAGACCAGTGCACGGCATTACATTATGCAGCAAAGGTTGGACATACTGCAGTTGTGAAAATGTTGCTTGATGCTGGGGCGGCCGTTGATAAGATAGATGGGCGGCACAGGACTGCCTTACATTATGCAGTAGAGAATGTAAACAATGCAGTTTTGAGTGTGTTGCTTGATGCTGGAGCAGCGGTGGATATGAAATTCCAATTTAATCGCACTATCGATTGCACTGCCTTACATTGCGCAGCGGAGAGAGGGGATATTGGAATGGTCAAAACGCTCCTCAATTCCGGGGCGGAGGTTGATATAAAGAATTTCAGTCAGCAGACTGCCCTACATTATGCAGCAAAGGAAGGAAACACTGGAGTGGTGACAATGTTGTTGGATTGCGGTGCAGATCCAGGAGCTAGAACAATGTCAGGCCAAACACTGCTAATATTAGCAACTGAAAGTGGGCACTTGGCTATAGTGCAGCTGCTCGTCGACAGGGGGGCTGTAGTTAATGCTAAGGATGATAAAGGGTTCACTGCCTTGCATCGTGCAGCACAGAAGGGAGACACTAAAGTGGTGACAATGCTGTTGGACTGTGGTGCAGATCTAGAAGCTAAGAGCATATTTGGCCATAGACCGCTAATATTAGCATCTCAATATGGCCACTTGGCTGCGGTGCAGTTGCTTGTTGACAGAGGAGCTGCAGTTAACGCTAAGGATAACAGATTTTTCACTGCCTTGGGCTGGGCTAATAAGCGTAAGTACACAGCTATAGCGAACTACCTCAGGTCCAGGGGCGGAGTCACAGGAGTGATAACTGTTAGACTCAATAGAACTTAACTAGTCAGTTAAATTTAGAATTTTGTTTGAATTGAATATATTTGAGATTTAAGAGAGAACTTTTTTTAAATATTTGGTTTAATGATTTATGAAAATTGTAAAAGCATCTTTTTTAAAACAAATAATTTTTACGAAATTTTATGTTAGTTTACTTTATTATTACTGATCAGTTTTTGTAGCTTGTCTTATTTTATTGAATGATATTATACATTTATGTAACCCCAACCACCTTCTCCTCAGTATATAATCCACGGTGAACTATTAACTCATCATTATATATTTTTCATTGAAGTAAAAAAAAAAAAAATGGGGTGAAATAACTCCGTTGGGCTAACTTTGTCTCCTCTTGGGCTAAAATAAGTACTCTATTTTCAGTAAAAAATCATTTATTAGACCCGAAAAAGGGTGAATTATTCTTTTCCACACTTATTTCCTTTAATTAAAAAGACTGATTTAGTTGCTTGTTTTATTTTATTCCTATCATGTTCCTATGAAGTTGTTACACAAAAAATTTAGATTGGTTCACTTAAAAAAAATGGCAACCTGAAATTCTCATTAAGATATTTTCTATATTTATATTATATATATATTATTTTTGATTGCTAATTATTATAAATTGCTGCTTTACTCGAATAGTGGTACATCTTACATCAGAGTTTGGCAAAAATTAGCTCAAGTTGAAACTAATAGCTAAAATTACCATGGATACAATATTTATTTTTCAACGGTTCATTCATGAATAAGGGTCGTATCCATGGCAATTTCAACTATTGCTAACTTTTGACCATCTCTGTCTTACATCATGTTTATTTTAAAGGAGAGTCGTATAAACATTTTAAATATACATTTATTCAAATATTAATATCAAAGTTTATTCTATTCTTCTAATTTTTTGTATATTAGAAAATAAAATAAATAGATAAAAATTACATACAATAATAAGCAGCACTTGGCGGCCATTTTTAGAGTCAGAAGGAATATTTGCTAATATAAAATTAATAAAACATCATTTATATAAATAATTGACTGATTTATTTCAAATTATGAAGAAGATAGTTAGCGGTGCCGTCAAAAGAAAAAAAAAATAGTAAACTATTTGCCAACATTTCGCCCCACTTTGTAGAACTTCATGAGGGCTAAAAACAAACAAAAACAACTAAAAATATTTTGACATAGTAGGATAATAAGATACAAAAAGGTAAATTAAGGTAGGGTTACAATTATGTATATTGTAATATCCTCTTTTATGTGTAAATAATAAAGGTCTAACGAACGAGGCCAAAGGTTCGATTCCAATACCACCAAACACTCTCCGCATACATCCTTCCAGTGATGCCCCTCCAAACCCAATTCCACTAAATCTGTTTTAACGCAATCCTCCCAATTACGTTTCAGTCTACCCCTCGGACATTTACCCGTTGGTTCAGTGCTTATTAACATTTTAGGGATCCGCTTGTTACTAAGCCCAACAACCTTACATTTGTTAAAAATGAACCGGAAACTATTATATCGAATTACGATGATGGTCAGGGGTGCGATCAAGAAAAAAAAGAAAACGAAAAACAGTTTACAACTATTTATTTGCTGACATTTCCCCCCACTTTGTAGAGCTTATTACGTCTCCCGTTCATTTTTAAAGTAATAGTTTGTCTAAGATTTTTTTAAAAATTCTTATCATTGCCTATTTTATTTCTTCTTTTCTTTCATTTGTATATTATTTTCATTATTTATTTGCACAATTTCACTCCACTTTGTAGAACTTCATCAGGGCTAAAAAGACACAAAACACAACTAAAAATATTTTGACATAGCAGGATAATAAGATACAAAAAAGTAAATTAAGACAGGGTTAAAATTATGTAAATATAAGTGAAAAGAAAATTATATATTAGATACATATATTCATTAAAAATGAACAGGAGGCGTAATAAGCTCTACAAAGTGGGGAGAAATATCGGCAAATAAATAGTTGTAAACTGTTCGTTTTCTTTTGACCGCACCTCTGACCATCTTCATAATTTGATATAACAGTCTCGTGTTCATTTTAAACCTAATAGTATGCTCATTTTTTTTTTTATATGCTTATCACTGTCTATTTTATATTAATATTATTTTATTTGTTTCACTTGTATATACATAATTCTAACCCTACCTTAATTTACTTTTTTGTATCTTATTATCTTAGTGTCAAAATATTTTTAGCTGTTTTTGTATTTTTTTTAGCCCTGATGAAGCTCTACAAAGTGGGCCGAAATATTGGCAAATAAATAGTTGTCAACTATTTTTTTGTTTTTCTTTTGACCGCACTACTGACGATCTTCATCATAATTTAAAATTAATAAAAAATAAAAGTTTGAAGTAAGAAGGCAACTAAATAACCTAGAAGAATAAAAAACTTTTTAATAAATAAATTAATTGGTATCCATGTTAACTCTCAGCACTCCTTATTATATCATCAATAGTCAAAGGTTTCGGCCCATTCGGCCATCCTCAAGGAAAAACTTACAATATAAATTTACACCTCACATCCAATTAATTAAGAAAGTTTTGAAGGATATTCTGTCCACATCATTAATTACAAGTCAAATTACACTATTTAGCCACAATTTCATTAATTTTTAAAACTTTTAATTTTAGATCAATTTAATATTAACAACTTATATGATAGTAGTAGTGTTAAGATGGTCTAAAATTAAAAGTTTTAAAATTTTGTTTACTATTTTGTACTTTTCTTGAGCACCACCTGGAATATTTTTCAATAACTATCACATACTATCAACTATTAATCATCCAAGGTGATAGTGAAAGGTAGATTTTCTTTTAAATGTTTAATTTATCACCTGTTCGATAAATGTAACCAATTGTAATAAATAATAATCTTCTTAAGGTATATTTTATAAATAATACTTTATTAATCTAAAATTTAAACAGTAAGTAAGTGTACAAATGCCTCCCTAATCACCATGGCATCCAATTCATCTTCACATTCCTCATCCTTAATATCGAACGTCAATGCAGATTCATCCTCCATGCTGCGTCTCACTTCTTCAATATCACTAGTAAAGTTGTCATCGAGAGAAAAATTATGTAGAACGCAGCAAGCTTTAATAAAATGAACAATAAGAGATATACTCCTTAATTTGATATGGTACAATCGCCTAAATTTTTGTTTAACTATCCTGAAACAATCATCAATAAAACAACGATTCTGACTCAATTTCATATTATAATTTATTTGTTCTCTATTTAAGTGTCCACTATCTCTAAACGGAGTCATTAAATTTTTTAATAATGGATATCGTTTATCCCCGAGTAAAACATACGAGCCACATTTCTCCTGTAAGCTCTGGAAGAGGGGAGAGTCTTTGAAGACTTGGCTGCCTTGCACTGATCCGGGAGAGCCGACAAAAAGATCTATAATTTTATAATTATGATCACAGACAACTTGCATCTGAAAAATTTTTTTTTTAAAGTACAAAATTAAAAAAAAAAATTAATTTGGATGATCCTTCCAAAAATGGGCATTTTGTGTCCTATGTCTCTAGTGCAAGACACAATCATATTTTAGGATTGAGAAGATAAAATGATGTCATTCAATCAGAGTTAGAAAAAAATAGCTATAGTTGAAACTAATAGTTAAAATTGTTATGGATACAATATTTATTTATCAATGAATCATTGATGAATAGGGGGAATAATCCATGGCAATTTTAGCTATTAGTTTCAACTTTAGCTAATTCTGGATTATATATGAATTATTTATTAATATTGAAGACTAAGTTTTTCCCCCCTCCCAAACAGAAGATAAGCACCTTCTGAAGCTTAAATCCTCATTCCTTTGTCATCATTATTTTGAGATTCAACAAAGGAATGAGCTGCTTGATAAAAGAACGGGATTTTCTACTAAAACCCAGATCTATATCAACAACCTCCAAAGCCCCAACATAATAGGAGATCCTGAGCTTGGAATAGGGAGAAGATTTAAAACAATCATGAGCTGAGGGAGGCATTACCTTAGCAATCTCATGTCAGCAAAGGTGTTGGTTTGATTCCAGCCTGGGTGGGTTAACTTTTATTTCCGGGTAGTTCCCTGGAATGGTTAACCTTTCACTAAGGTTAGAATAGGTGGGCTACCTCAAGGGTAACACAGTTTTCCTGCCTTAAGTTTGAGAACATAAGGATGTTAAATCCTAAATTAAAAAAATTTGGGGCGGAGAGTGCATCACACAACTTTCACTGACTAGCCAACTTTAATTGAAAATTATTCATCGGTAATTTAAGAACAGATATTTTTATATTATTTATTATGGCAATTCCGATTCCCGTCTGGGTGGATTGACTTTTATTTTGTGGTAATTCCAAGGAATGAAAAATTGAACTTCCTATTACGATTAGAATAGGCGAGTAAACTTGAGGATAATCCCCTATGTCAAAATAACCAGGTAGGGGGTAAAAATAAAAAAAATTAAAAGTAATTTTAACATATTAATTATTTTACTATGGGATATCATGTTTTAAAGCAAACTTTGCTCTGGTTTATGAAAATACTTAACATGAGTTATAAGTTAAACAATGCTATTTAAAGCAACTACATCTAAACAGTAACAAACAGTTGTGCTTGCAATATAACTGGGCAACGCAGATTAGAAAACTATTATAGAGCTTGTGAATGTTTGACCCAATAGTATTCAATGATTCAGTAAATATCAAAATTAAAATGTGGGAGGTCTTGAATAGATACAGGGAATTTTTCAAAGATAAAGATCTCTCATTATAACGAGAATCGGCCTATTAATCGTGATACATTAGTGTCTTTATTAAATCGAACACTGCTCAAAGCTACCTAGAAATCAGCTGCCCTATTATAGTCTACGTGAGAATAATTTTCCAACCCTCTAGTAAATATGCAATTACTCGAAGTGTCGGTCCACACAAATATACTTTGATCCCACAGAAGCTTTGCCCATCTTGTGATAGCATTGGAGGATTGTTTCCGTTTTTTAACAAACTATCCCGTGCATCAAGAGAACTGAATTCAATACATGCTGAGACTAAGCAATATCAGCCAAAATCAGCTGTATGAATTTCTGCCCATACACTCATGATTGGATCTTAAACTTCTTTTTGTACATGCAACAGAAAACCTTATTGTACTTGGAGCTGAGTACGTACCTTCACAATAAGATGTGTAGTTCTTGTTACTTTTATATAAATATAAATAAATATTTCACAGGCTAACTCTTTTTGTACAGGTGTTGCCTCATAAAAAAAATAAAATAAATAATATTATACTAAAAAATAATCTTTTTCTTGTGAAAACGTCAAAATATCTCAACGTTTTGTTTTGTATTAATTACGATTAATTTTTATGAACTTTTTAAATGAAAATTCCTGAGCCAGTAAACATACCTAGAAATGATTTTAGTGAAAAATATCAACAAAATGCCCAGTTTTGGTTGAACCATATCTTTAGAAGTATTTGTATACATACTTGCATGGAATAATGGCCATTTTTAATTTTGTAAGAGTTAACTTCATAGTCTGGTTTAGCAATTCTAATATGAACCTTATCTATAGCTCCAATAACATTTGGGAAGCCATTATTTCTGAAATAGGCCTCCGATAGTTTTTTCTCTTCATCGGTCGGCCATTTTATAACTTCAGAAGTCAAACTGCTCAAAAAATAAGTGATCCTATTGATTACTCGGTGAAGCGAGCTCAAACTAATGTTGAAATGGTCACAAATCTGCCTGAAGCCAGATGTTTCGTTACCGGCAAACCATAGAAAAATTAAAACCTACAAAAATCCAAAATAGTTAAATAAATTTTGTACATTGATATTTTATGTCTTTAACAATAAACTAACCTGATTGAAGGCAGATATTTTTCCATAGTATCCGTGCTTATCTTTCTTAAATAAAGAACTTTTTCTAAATTTATCAGCAACTCTTTCAGCAACCTCTCGACTGACCCTGAAATGACGAAAAAAAGTTTCCTCGTCGTATGTAGGCACTAGTTTGTCTAATGAGATACAAAATAAAGACAAAATTAGAAATAAAAAATAAATATAAAATCAGAGCATTAACAGTACTAAAATTTAATTACCTAAGAAGTGTGCACTTGTTGTGATGGGGACGACTAACAATTCCAAATCATTCTCACTGATTGAGTTGGAAGCAAGAAAACCTTTCAAATCTGGATCCATCACTGATAAAGATAAACAGAATAAAAAAAAAACTTAGAAGGAGAATACAATATTGCGTTGATACATGTATTACGATGTCCAAATCAAAGTTTGTTAAATTATTTTTACAAGTGGCCCCCTGCGATAGAGGAGAGGAATGCAGAGGAGGAGAAGGAAGCATGGAAGTTAAGTTCACCTATTTCAAAATCTTTTACATCTTCAACATTCATCATCATCAACATCTGTAGTTGCAATTTCAATAGACCGAAATCAAAATTCATTAACTCAGTTTAACCATATATGTTTTCTATCGGCCATAAGATATTGTTGTGATAAGAAAGTGATAATAATGTTAAGTTGATCTGCTGATCTGTAATTAAAAATTTTAAAATTTAGTGAAGAGTGACAAAATAGGGTAATTTTACTGAAATTGATGACCTCGGTAAAATAGCTGGCAAAAAGTTTTTAAATTATTAATCTCAGTTAAAAAATTGTATCCATTGTATTAAGGCACCACTTTATGAGGCTGGGTGGACCCCAGGAGGGCTCCAGAACCCACAGGGTATACTCATGGCTATAGTGAAACAGAAAATAATTATCATCCATACTCAAATTCCAACCCGGGTCCTTGGAGTTAGTAGCATTGTGCTCCCAGACTAAGTAATAAAATAACAAATTATTTATGATGTGCTAAACGTAAAACTCACTCAAACCATAAAACAGTAGGTAGTTTAGAATAACACCACATCGTTAAGGAATCATTTGGCATAACTATAAATAGTACAGGGATAAACTAAAATTAAAATATTTCTACGATCTATATACATCTCACAACCACATGAACTACAGTAGAAATAACACTGAGGAATTATTAGAAATTAAATATATACTAACAATAAAATGACATTCTCACTAGAATCCGTGTGATGAGTACTAATAACAACAAGGTAACAAAAAATTTCACTAAAGAGGAATACTATATTATGTCAATTCCACAACATACTATAATCAGGTAACAGTAAATATGCCCATTATTCAGGAAAAATTCAATCCAACAATGAGACAATTTCAAACATAAAACTGTTCAACACAACAGGATGGAATGTTCTGATATAATAAAATCTAGAAATGGTTGTTAAATGACAAAAGCTCAGTCCTCACATTCTCCTGAAATCATGTAAATTTGTTTATATTTTTCTGGAAAAAGCTGAATCCAGGTTACGCAGTTGTGTATGTGTTATGAATTCACACCTAAATTACAAATAAGTAACTCTTAGGAAAATAACTTTTAACAGACTTATTCACTAAATTAAAAATATACAGAAATTCCATAAAGAGGGATAGAAAAGTATAAAAGAACAAATTACTAGATTACTAGGGACTGATTAAAGACTACACATTACATTATGTCATTATCAATAAACATAAATATGATCCTTCACCAGTACTTAACAATATAAATGGTTCAACAAATGTATTACCTAATTTTTTTAATTTAGCACTTAAAGAGTTAAATGTTGATTAAGAATATGATATAAAAAATCCGTTAGATTAAAAGAAATATGTTATTTTTTTAACAGGAGCATTATTAGTTACTTTGAGGGAACTATGTTAAACCAATTTAATAATTATCAAAGAAAAAAAAAACAGGTAAAAATACAAAATGTGTTGAAACCATGAAATATTTATAAAGAATGCGATAGATTAAAGGAAATATGATATTGTTTTAACAGGAGCATTAATAATCACTTTAAGGGTACTATACTAAAATAATTTAATAACTACACAAGTGAAAAAACGATAAAACACATCTATTAAAATAAAAAAAATATTGACATCTCCATTTACCTGAACAGATTCCCTATGAAACGATAAACTTATTCATTTCACAGTTTGTCATTTGTCAAAGCTAGAGGAGAAACCTGGACAAACATGTAACCTTCTGTGATCGTTACACAGAGGAAGGAATATACTGGAGAGTGTGAGCTACCGGTAAAAGTGAAGGAAAAAAGGCGGTCATTATGGGCACCGTAGGAGTGTCACAGAAGCAATCACTGACTGCCTTCTGTCTCAGTTTCCACTACGTTCACACGAATTTCTCGAGTTTAATAATGTTGATTAACCAAATTACAGAAAATAGTATTTACTAAATTTTATACTCAGTTCACATTTCTTATTAAATGGACGGTGTTTTTAGATAAGTATATTAATGGGAAAAATTCTTATTTACCTTTATGTAAACTTGAGCACCGAGGAGGAGCCATTCTTTACTGAAGAATGGACAATAATAATGGTCATATTATAATGATTTCTGTGATTTTACAATTCAACGATTACAATAAAATTGTAAATTTTAGACATACGATATCCAGTAGATTGGTCTTAAGGAAGCTGCTCCACTACCCAGGGTCGTCTGTGCGTAGTGAAGAATTTTAACCTGCAAGAGGAGGCTCTGATTTTACTGGAACACAGCGGATCTACACCGGATGGTCGATAAATATCCCTGGTGTGGGACAAGAGTAGCACCAGTACAGCGTGGAGCCGAAGATGTGCCCATGACTGGTGATATCATCAAGCAGAGATGGAAACCTGCAGAAAGGCTGCTGAACTGTGAGGGACACATGTGATTCCTCAGCCATAGTGTAGACAACCTATCTAAAGACCCTGGATCCTGATACAAGCTAGGAACTTACTGGGCTCCCTCACTGGTTCAATCATCCTTATGGAGTATAATCGATTCAAAGCAAACAATGGAGTCTTGAATTCGAATAGTCTGACGGTTACGTACAAGGCTAAGCCACGGTGTGTCACCAACCAATGTTCAGAAGCGGTGCCGGTTCGAATCCGGCTTGGATGGATTGAAATTTATTCGGTGGGGGACTCTCGGAATGAATCTTGAACTTTACGCTCCTTGATAGTTGGTAGTACTGTCTACTAAGCAATTCCAGTTAATATGATAGTACAGTCACGATAGCAAATGTCATAGTTTAAAGATGATAGTAACTGTGAGAACTGTTACTATCACTTAAACGATAGTTATAATGACAGCTCAGTAACTTAAGTTTATTACGAGTGATATATACATTAAAAACATTATCAAGTAAATTAAGTCAAACATTAATAATCCACATTAATTAAATTTATTGCGTTCTACAGAGGTGGTTTCTGGTTAGTGACTATGGAGGTTCACACAAATAATCTTCATAATAAGTAACTGAAAATACGATGTAAAATACCACTCACAAGACCAGACGCCTTCAGTTTATATGATTTTACTACTCAGTTTAGGTATGAGTGGAACAAGCTGTGTATAAAGAAGTAGAAGAAGTTTAAAGGGTAATTGTCTACAATATAATTTTTATTTGGGAAATATGAAGTGTTTTATTTCTTTTTAACAAATTAATATAACTTATAAATGAATTGAAAATGACGTTAAATTAGTTGTTATGAAACATTTTTTCCACACAAAAGCCAGCCCCAAAGCATGGCCGACCTGTACATACGTCGAGATATACAGAAGCCAGAACACCCTTCAACGTGCAGTCAGCCAGCAGTTTCCCTTCTCGCTCCAGTTCTGGAGAATTACTGCACCAGCTTTGCGTGTTGTCAAAATAAAACCATTCTGTTTCTTTTGATTTACTGTATATTAAATTAATATTTTCTAATTATTTTGATTACAAGTTAAGTATCGGCGAAAGTCAAATGTCAAAAAAGAGAAGAAGGAATAAGTTATAACACGTGTGAACTGCTGTAACATACTATCTTTATTGGGTTCGGTACATCTCTTTATATACATGCGATCAGCTGATCTCCTCAGTCAGCTGTTTATTCGATGTCAGCTGACTGAGGCTGTAACTTACATACTGTAAAGTAATTGTATATTTATTTTATAATGCTAGTGGGGTCACGTGTATGGTCAAGTGCAAAAATGGAATTTCTATTACTGATCTTACAACACACCGAATTTCAGCACATTTTATCAGATTACCGACACCCGACGGATCGGGCGCAAATTCAAGTCAACCAGAACAACCCTTCCACACGCTTGCCCATGCACGATTTTTCCATTGTTTGGCAAATGGAAAGTATTACAAGATACTTGAGAAAAAATAATTAAATTAGTATATTCTTAATAAGTGTATTCTGGTTCTTCGAATCCGCCGTCTTTTTAATCATTTGTTTGGTTATAATGGAAATATATAAATGGATCAACAATAAAATTACTACCTCCGTAGAACAATTAAAGAAGAAAACATAAGTTAAAAAACTAATACTTAAATTTTTAAAATCATCAACAAAGACCTCAATGTTCCATTTGTAACCGATCTAGCCCGAACCAGATATCAATTCTTCCATTATAAACTCCCTAACCACTCAAACCCATTAGTTTCTAATCTTGCTTCCTCTTTTATTCCGGACAATCCTCCGAGGCGTCTGAAAAGAAGATGGCCTCGAGACCTTATATTGTAAAAATGTTTTTAGAGTGCTACCATTGGGTAGTTTCTTTACATGTTTGTACCATACCATTATGATTTCATCAAATTTTCTTGATGTATTTGTGTACAGTTGTAAATATCAATAAATAAATTTAAATTTTTTTTTTTTAAAACAGTAAATATTTAAAAGATAGTAACCACTAAACACGCTTTGTATCAAATTGAATTAAATACAGTCTACAACATTAAATTTTCATCGAATTGCAGAAGAAGGTTCATTAAAAAATTATTTCATATTGTATTTTCATTTTTTAATTATTACCTCATGGGAGGCCAAAAACCAGATGGATAGGCAGAATCAACAAAGATGTGAAAGAGCTGCATGCAGCAAACTGGAAAGCAGTAGCAACACTTCATAATCTTGGGAAAGAACCACCCAATGGGGGTACTTAAATCATTGATTTAAATTAGAAGGTTCCATGGTCATTTTCCTTTTCAGACACCTGGAAGGATGAAAAATTAACCAACTAATGGGTTAGAATGAGTAAGGAGTTTGCAATGAAGTGACACGTATCTTCAAGCCAAATCTGCAACGAAGATGAAGTCCTAAGTAGCAAATCTGTTCAAGAGGCGTTAGTGGGATATTTAAAAAAGATACTGTAGGGCAGGAGAGTAGAGGTGATCTGGTGGGATTTGTCAGATATCATTCTTCAATGAATGTTTTGTGTAACTGCAGAGTTTGTGATGCAGTAGTAGGGTCATTAATTACAAACAGTGCACATGAGTCATCAGAGTATGTTATGAGGACAGCCTACTGATTAAAGACTATATTTTAATCAATATTGAAGTATTTATTAATTTTTTTGTGCTATCTTGTAAATATAAGCCATTATTAGTCTTCATAGTATAAAAGGTTCAACTTTTTACAGTTTTACATTTATTTATTTTGTTAATTTTTAGGAGCTGCAGTGTTTATGCAATGTCAGGCCCTAACATGCATCAAGCAACGGAGGGAGGACATGCTGAAGTTGTGAAGGCCCTGCTTGATGCTGGTGTTGCGGCGGATATGGAAGACGAGGACCAGAACACTACCTTACATCTTGTAGCAAAGTGGGAAACATTGCAGTTGTAAAGATGTTGATTGATGCTGGAATAGCAGTGAATATGAAAGGGCAGGCTCAGTGGACAGCTTTACATTGGGCAGGATAGGAAGGACACTTGGATGTGTTGACAATGCTGCTTAATGCCGGGACAGCGGTGGATTTGAAAGATCACAGACAGACTTAAAATGTGATGTAAAAATTCATTTTTTATAGTATACATGTTGCTCTGTGACAAACTGTGAATATATCGATTGTATCACAAGCTGTATCGATATATTGATTGTAACAGCATGTGGAAGGTTGCTAAGGGTTGTGTGTTGTTTGTTCTCACTACAGTAAGAACGTTTTATGTTATCTAATTGTAACTAATAAAAGAATAAGATCAGTAAAAAAAATTTATTTGTGTCCACCACCCTCGCGTTAAATACAGACCAGTCCTTTGCAATATGCAGCAAGGAGAGGAAAGTAGTAACTTTGCTGTTGGAAACAGGAGAGACCCTGGATCTAAGTCAGAGAGTGGTTGGACACCATTAATGGTAGTCGCAGCTGTAGCAGACTACCTGAGGTCCAGGGGCGGAGTCGAGTGATATCCAACAGCCTGGTTTTCTTCTGCGACAGTGTGCGAATTAGAGGTCAACTGAACTATAGTGTGAATTTTTTAAAATTTTATTTGTTTTGATAAATAAAAGAAACACCAAAAACATTAAATTCAGTTATATTTTTATTTTTGTAAAACCATTTTTAGTTTTTTAAATCATTTTTATCAGTGATATTAAATGAACAATTTTTATAATTTCATAAAATTTTATTCCTCACAATTTATTTCATTATTCTTAACTGTTCTTATTTTATTAATTTCACTTAACTGCATATGAAATTCATAATGTAACTGAAATTATGTATTTAAGGTAGGTATATGTTTATCACATTACTGAATTTATAAAAACACCTAATCATGGGTTTTCTATTTGTGTGACTATCAGAGTCGAACTATTTATCATGTAAAAAAAAAAAGTACTTAGTTTTTAATAATACATTTAGTGTATATTACACAATTACTTCATCATCATCCACATTAATTAGGAGTAGGAGATATCCTTGTATGTCTTTCCCTCCGTCAGTTCTGATGTCTATTAATGTGATTATGGATGTACTTTATACTGATTACATATGGATGTACTATTAATGGGATTAATTATGTACTTTATTTCTAAATGGTGTACTGCATTTCCTCTTCCTCTTATCTCCGGAGGGGACAATGCCCACTGCAACAATGCTCACAAGTCATCTCTGCTTTGCTGCTGCAATAATGAGGGTTGGTCCATAAAAATTATTATCATTATTATGCCTACCTTGAATAACTAATAAGGAGAAAGAACTCTGGAAACAAAACCTAGTGAAGAATACTATATACTTATGCTCTTTAAATGTATTTATATTTACATTTTTACGGTCAGCTATATATACATATGTTTATATTTATATGTTATATGCTCTTTGTAAGTTGATGACTTACAAAGAGTATATAAATTGGAAAAGGAGTTAAAAAAAGGTATTAGAAGAGAAGAGTTTGGAAGAAATTTGTTGAGGTGTAGGATAACGGACGAATCAATACCCATATTTTTTGGGGGGGGAGGGAGGAGTGGAATTAAAAAGCTAAATATTAATTTAGTACAGGTTTTGCTTATTTGGTAATATAGCTCCCTCATTTTTCTAGGTTTTTCAATAATTCTTAAATCAAACAATTGGTACACATCTCATCTTACAAGAACCCAAGAAGAGAAAAGAGGTAGTTATTCCACCCCAATTTTTGATTAGTTTAATGAAAACTGCGTATAATTACTAGTCAAAATTTATAAGTCTGCCAAGTATATGTAGGGGAATAAAAAATGGTGGCTGTTTCTTAACGAAAAAAAAGATTAATGTTTCATTCAGAGGTCTATATCATTAAAACTACCAACAACACTAGAAAACCTAAGAGAACATTGTTTAAAGTAGAGTAAATTTACTAAAATATTAGCCCTAATAGAGCTATTTACGTTCAATAGTTCTCAAATATATTTTTCAGTGCGTTTTTTAATGAAATGTTGTGTTTTAAAAAGCGATATCTCCGGAACTACTGAACGTCAATAGCTCTAGTAGGGCTAATATTTTAGCAAATTCACTCTCCTTTAAATTTTGTTCCCTTAGGTTTTCTAGTGTTGGTAGTTTTTAAGATATAGAGCTCTGGAAGAAAAATTAATTTTTTTTAACGTTTTGAAACAACCGCCCGTTTTTCATTCCCCCTACATATACTTGGCAGACTCATCAGTTTTGACTAGTAATTATACATAGTTTTTATTGAAGTAATCAAACATTGGTGTGACATAATTGCCTTTTTTCTCCTCTTGGGCTCTTGTACTATCAGCTTTAAATTGTCATCTGAAGGGGCCTTCTTTCTTTAACAGAAAAATAGTGGAGGGGGAAGGAGGGTGTATCTTGTTTAGCAATCTAACCCAGTCACCTGGGGTTACTTTGATCAGGAATGATTTAGGTTCCAAAATACGCTTTTTTTCTGCTTTTGATCAAAAGAACACCATTCAATAAGCAACCTAAATTTTTAAAAACGGATTTCCGACCAAAATATATTATTTTGGTCAAAAATCTTTCTTTTTTTCCCTTATTTACCCGTCTTAAAACATTATTTGCTCAGTAAGTCTTTGATTCCTGTTTGGACTTCATTGAGGGATATATGAATAACACCGTGATATCCAAAAATTAATTTCAAAATAATATCGATCCTTGGTACTAAGTGTATCAGCCTGTGTGTCAAAAATTCTTAAACAAAATTAGCTCTAGCCGTTCAAGAAGAAATTCAGTCAACATGAAAAGAAAAAACTTTTTAATTAAACTTGGTAAATGACTCAAAACTAGAAAAAAGGTAAAATCACTAAACTATGTAACATTAAAATGGTAACTTCTCATTGGTAATACGATAAAATACCCCTACGAAGATAAACTAAATAAACTACTTTATAGCACATTAAACTAACTTTAATTTGAGTACTAATAGACATCTGTACGTCAAATGGTTTTTGAGATATAAATTTCTCAAAATAAATTCACTAACTTTTGATTTTTCAGTGTGTTTTTTTATGAAATGTTGCTTTTTAAAAAGTTATATCTTGAGAACTATTGAACGTAAATAGCTCTATTAGGGCTAATATTTTAGCAAATTTACTCTACTTTAAATGATGTTCTATTAGGTTTTCTAATGTTGTAAGTAATTTCAAAGATGTGTAGCTCTGAAAAAAAAAATATTTTTTTTTTACGTTTTGAAACAGACGCCATTTTTTATTCCACTACCTATACTTGGCAGACTTATCAATTTTGACTAGTAATTATGTATCATAAAATAACTTTATGAAATAATTTTTATTCTCATTTTGTATGCATTTAACTTTGAATTCAGATAATTTTAAAATTAGTAGAGTGTTGGACTAGGATCCCATATATTGAAAAATATAAACTTGTTATAGTTGCTATAGTGGCAACTGAATAAACAGGTACTAATTGAAATTGCTTATTCATTAGTAGGTAAATAAGCGTTTGTTATAAATACTTCGCTGGATTATCTCTTGGTGGTCTATTTCATCATTTGCAACCGATAATCAGTTTGCAGTAAGTAATTTTCATATTTATTCATCAACTATGATTGGATGTGAGATCAAAATTATATCAATTGTCTACATTAAATAAACTAAACGTGAAAAGTGCATGAATCCAATAAGTCAAGATTACTCTATAATTTTGAATTTATCTGTAATCATTCGGAAAGCAAGAATGATAATCAATCAAAAGATTTTTTTTAATCAACTTTTTTTTCTGTACTCACCAGAGCTTAAAAAGGTTATCCCAGTAGTAAACATTTAAATGGGGTGTAAGTCGTTGACCGAAGATTAATGGGAGAAAAAGATGGCCGGGAGGTGTGGTCAGCATAAAAATAAACACCTTTTAACGAAATCTTCGTTGAGCCCATGATGAAGGATTGAAATTCAGGTCGAAACGTCGGCACAAATAAATAAGTTTCATAATTATGAGAGATAGTTGACCGTGGATGACGTACGAGAAGAAGATGGTTGGGGGTGCGGTTAAAGTGAAACAGAAATAAGTTGGTGTAAGCTATTTTATTGCGCCAACGTTTCGGCTAGAATTTCTAGCCTTCTTCAGGGCTAAGAACAGAACAAGATAACAACCACAATAAGTATAGAAAATAAAAAAGAAAGTATAAACAAAATAATATAAAATGAATAATTTTACAAAATGTTGAGTGTTTGCGGCTTTAGCGCACTTGCTCAACTCCACTGGCTCATTACCAGTGATGCGGCGAGAGGGATGCGCTGGGATCTCTTCAGTTCTGCTCTACCCCTCACACGTGGGGAATAGAGTGGGCTCAGGGATCCTCAGATCGATTCTGTAAATGTTGTATATATTATTTTATCATTATGTTATTTTATTTAATTATTTTTCATGCAGATAGTCTGATTATGTTCATCTTGTCTATTCTTTTGTTTGTATATATTTTAAGAGAGTTTTTTATTTTTATTTATATATTTATTTTTTTATTTTAGTATGTATCAGATCATTTATCAATATTACCTATTGCCCACAACTGTGTGGCAGATTGTAATATCTATCAATAAATAAATCTATCTATCATCAAAAAAAAAAAAAACAATTTACAAAATAGACTTAATAAAATAAAGTAATGAGAGAAGCGGGAAATAAAATGTATACATAGTTAATTGAATAAGTAGGTAAAATAAAATAAAAATGAAGTTATATCATGCAAAGAATTATGAACATATTAGTCATTAATAATTTAAAAATTGAAATATGGAAAGAAAAAGAAAATTGAGAGGAAGAAAATATATGTAACAATAATAATTGATAAAGAGGCAAAATATAAATAAAGTATACCATAAGAAATGAATAGGAAAAAAAAATTGCTTCCTCTAAATATTTTCTACTTTTTATTTTTTATTTTTACCCTATCGTAATGTTTCCTCTTAAAAAACACTAACTCATTCTTGTGACGGTTTTTTTAATTCAATGTTTGGCCGTTATTGGCGCAGTATCCAATAGGCGTTTGATTTTCAAGCTAACAGGTTAGTTTTATTCTTTTTTTCTTTCCCCTTTCTTTATTTTACCCCCCTTCGTTTCTCAATTTTCCTCAACCACGTTATTAGTTATGTTCACCATATATTATTATTGGTGTTTTCAAAATAAATTTTTTTTTTTCTATTCATTTCTTATGGTATACTTTACTTATATTTTGCCTCTTTATCAATTATTATTGTTACATATATTTTCTTCCTCTCAATTTTCTTTTTCTTTCCGTATTTCAATTTTTAAATTATTGATAAATAAATGTTCTTTGCATGATATAACTTCACTTTTATTTCATTTCCTTAATTGTGTTATTTTACCCACTTTTTCAATCACCTATGTATACATTTTATTTCCCGCTTCTCTCATCACTTCATTTTATTAATTCTATTTTGTCAAATTATTCATTTTATGTTATTCTGTTTATACTTTCTTTTTTATTTTCTATACTTACTGTTGTTATATTGTTCTGTTCTTAGCCCTGAAGAAGGCTAAAAACTTTAGCCGAAACGTTGGCACAATAAATTGTTTCACTTTTACCGCACCCCCAACCAACTTCTCCTCGCAAATAAGTTTCATTTATTCTTGTATTATTATTATTATTATTTTTTTTTTGACCGCAACAAACAGAAAACAAAAACATGAATTAATAAACCGCATTACTTAAGAGAACAAAATTCAAATTGAATACAACCTTTTTCTACCATTGGTATTTGAAGGTGTCCAAGTGAAATATTTATATGAAGTTTGAGCTGAGCGTTCTGTGAAGAACTCTACTTAAATATTTGGAGGTTAGGGGGCTCCATCTGATGATTGAAAAATAAAACATAGTTGGGGGTGTGGTCAGCAAATAAACAAAAACTTATTTATTTGTGCCGACGTTTCTGCCTGAATTTCAAGCCTTCTTCAGGACTGAAAAAAAGATATAATAGTAAATATAGTGTATTTGGAGCGTCTTATTCATTTGTTTTTCCAAATACTCTTTATTTATTTTAGCTTATTTTTTTTTTCATTCATTTTTTATCCATTGTATCATATATTTCATTTTTCATTCATACATTTCATCTTGTTGATTTAAATTGTTTTCATTATTTTAGACATTACTTACATATTTAATTATATTTATTCCAATAATATATTTTTTTCCGCACTTCTCATTATGTTCATTTCTTCCAAACTTTCTATTTTTTAATTTTTCATAATGTTTTTTGGGTAATTCTTTCTTCTATAATATTATATTCCATCTTGTATTTTTATCAATCAACTACTTCCTACTTAATTCATTGTTATGTATATTTCCAAATTTGTTTGTTTATTATTTTCCTTTAGATTTACGTTTCTCTGAGTGATGATTGTTATCTTCTTTTTTTTTTTAGCCCTGATGAAAGTCTGAAATTTAGGTTGAAACGTTGCTACAAATAAATAAGTTTTTGTTTATTTGGGATTTTTTGCTCATCGCACCCCTGACCATCTACTCCTTATATTATATATTAAATTATTAATATTACACAATTATAATTCATTGATTAATATTTGTTTAGAGATGAAAGTACTGTTGCTATGTTGGATACTCTGCCTTTCTGTGGCTAGTACTCTCGGAGACCTCAGCTGTGACTGCGGGAGGAGAAACACTGTATGTAGATGCGATGCATTGGATTGATAAAGCTGAGATATTAGTCAGAGTTGGGCAAAAATTAGCTATTGTTGAAACTAGCTAAAATTGCCATGGATACGATATTTATTTATGAATGGTTCATTCATGAATAAGGGTGGTAAAGGCAATTTTAGCTTTTAGTTTCAACTACACCCAATTTTTGCCCACCTCTGATATTAGTCCTGTCCATTCTACAATATCGTTTCCAGGGTAGGATCATCGGTGGGCAGGTCGTCCGCAAGAACGAGTATCCTTGGATGGTCTCCCTTAACGAAGGATGTGGAGGTTCCCTCCTCACTCACTGGCATGTCCTCACCGCAGCTCACTGTACTTACGGTTTATCCGCTTCCGATCTCAAAGTCTCCGTTGGAACACATTACCAAATAGGAAGTACGTATCAATAATTTTTTAGCTTTAAGGTACTATACAGTCAGTTGGAATGACAGTAGCCATTCAAAAAAGCAAGACTGATGTGAATGATTTGAATCAAGACTCAAACACTATTATTTGATTATTTTATTGAAAACTATATATAATTACTAGTCAAAGTTGATGAATCTGCAAAGTATAACTATACTTTTGTTTGTTTATTGGCCCGACAGACCATAGAGGTCCAAGGCCTCCCGCGATGTACTTAAGATATACATCGCCCGTTTCTTGACGAGGTTTTTATAGGGTGGGTCTGTTACTCCCACGCCTATTTTTGTGAGTGCCACCCATTACCAACTCGCAATCCACGTTACCACGCTGCTACCGTCACTCCCCTGCAAAGTATAGTTAGAGGGATTAAAAAATGGCAGATGTTTCAAAATGTTAATTTTTTTTAATTATATTATTTCAAAAATTTTTTGAGACAAGGTAATATTTATTAAATAAATCAATTTTATATCCAAATC
>NW_027115461.1:4303-52384 GCF_000696795.3 Halyomorpha halys | reverse complement strand
GAAAGGCCGAAACGTTGGACAAATGAATAAATAAAGTGTTGAGACGGATTTGGATATAAAATTGATTTATTTAGTTAATTTTTTTTTAATTTCCATATCAATACAACCTTTCCCCATAGAACTGTCTGATCAAAGTCTCATTAAATTCAAATGGGTCTCAAGAGGAGAAAAAGTCAGTTATTCCGCCCCAATTTTTTATTACTTTAATGTAAACTATGAATAATTACTAGTCCAAATTGATGAGTCTGCCATGTATAGTTAATGAGAATAAAATATGGCGGCTGTTTATAAAATGTTGAAAAAAATAATTTTTCATTCGGAGCTCCATAACTTTGAAACTACCTACAGCACTAGAAAACCTAATAGGACATCATTTAAAGTTGAATATATTTGCAGAAATATGAGCCCTAGAAACGCTTTTTAAGTTCAATAGTTCGTGATATACAGTTTTTTGAAAAGCAAATTTTTTTGGCATATACTAGGTTATGTGTTTTGCGAAAACTTTATATCATGAACCATGAGACGTACATATGTCCATTAGCAGTCAAATTAAAGCTGCTATAAAGTAGTTTATGACGTTTATCTTCGTAGGTTTAGTAGTTTCGATATAGCTAGCTCCTAAAAAGAACTAAACTAACTCCATTTTTATTTTTCAGTAAACTGGCATAAAAAAACGTACAAAATAGCAAAGATAATTCAACACAAGGGATACAGAGACGATGATAAGAGTGTTGCTGATGACATTTCGATTCTGGTCACGGCAAATAAAATTGAATTCAACAGCTATGTCTCTCCAGTATGTCTTCCCAACAGGAAAATAAATCTGGTCGGTGAATACATCAAAGTCATAGGTACCTTTTTAAAATAATAATCGATTATCATCATAATCTTATATAATAATAATCAATTATCATCATAATCTTATATAATAATAATTGATTATCATTTTAATCGTATAAACTAATAATTGATTATCATCATAATCCTATGAACTAATAATTGATTATCATTATAATCTTATAAAATAATAATTGATTATCACTGTTATCTTAGAACATAATAATCTATTATAATTCTAATCTTATAAAATAATAATAGATTATCAATGTAATCTAATAAACTAATAATAGATTATCATGATAATCTTATAAAGTAATAACCGATTATCATTGTAATATTATAAATTAATAATAGATTACCATTGTAATCGTATAAACTAAATATCAATTATTATTGTCTTCTTATAAACTAATAGTCAATTATTGTTATAATCTTATAAAATAATAATTGATTATCACTATCATCTTATAAACTAAAAATCAATTATCACTGTAATTTTATAAAATAATATTAGATTATCATTGTAATGTTATAAACTAATAATCGATTATCACTCTATTCTTTTAAAATAATAATTTATTATTACTGTAATCTTATAAAATAATAATCGATTATCATTTTAATCGTATAAAGTAATAATCGATTATCATTTTAATCTTATAATAATAAAATAAGGGTAATTACATAACCCTATCGATTGCAGGTTGGGGATTGACCAAAAACAATCCTATATTAGGCAACGCTAACCGCCTTCGAGAAGTGGATCTTCAAGTTATCCCCCCAACTAGTTGCAGGCAGTCATGGTACTTGCTCAAGCAAAATACACAGTTATGTACATACGCTCACAAAAAGGACTCATGCAGTGTTGGTATACTATTATAATTATTATAAACATTTATATGGTGTCCTCATTAATAAGACAAATTTCAGCTTCAGGGAAAACAAGGTAAAACTATTAGTCCATGAGGCATGGAGTAAGGGGTTATTATACCCTAATTTTAGATTACTTTAATGAGGATTATAGCTAATAGTAACAATAGGTGACTGCTAACTATAGTTATAAAAATGATGACTATTTAAAAACGTTACAAAAAATTAATTTTTCGTTCAAGGCTGCATATCGTTAAAATTATGAATGAATGAAAAAAATAATTTTATTCTGGGACATATGTCCCCTAAGAATAAATACATGGTTCATATAGTGAAATTTTTATCTGGCTAGCGTTTACAAATTTTCAGATAGTAAAATGAAATTACATTGGTATATTGGCTTTACTACTGTTTATAATGTTAATCAATAGATGCCTATTTATTTGATTACAAAGATGTGGAGGTTTGGTTATTCAATAAAAGAAGGAATAGGTGTTGTTGAAAGGAAAGAATGGATGAGGACTGGCGAATGGAGATAGGAAGAGAATTCCAGAGGGAGGTTGCACGTATGACGAAGGATTTGCTAAAGAAGGAGGTTCTATAGGAGGGCGTATATAAATCATTCGGATGGGATCTGGTGTTTAATGAGTGGATGGATGAACGAAGAGTGAGGAGATCAAGGATATAGGTAGGTTCATTGATGTTAAGAACTTGGAATAGAAAAACACCAAGGAGGTATTGCCTTCGGGAGATTGGATAGAGCCACTTCAACTCGGAATACCAACGGGAGACTTGAGAGCGCCTAGGGAACCCAAAGATAAATCTTACAAAGCAATTCATGAGTCTCTTCATTCCCAGCTCTAGTCCTGCAGATAGCCCTCCATACACCAAGGATCCGTAGTCGAAGTGGGGGAAGACGAGAGAGGATACTAGGAGCTGACGAGTATTCTGAGGAATGGAATTACGGAATTTTAGGAATTGTTTGAGTACAGTTATGGATTTACGTGTGATTTGGGAAATGTGGTTATTCCAGGAGAGGTGTTGATCAAAGGTGACACCAAGGTTTTTTATTGTAGAATATAAGTGAATCGGTTGGTTGTTAAGGAATAGTAGTGGAACCCATATAAAAGTAGTTGACACCCATATGTAGAGCGTTTAAGTAAAAAATGATGGAGGAAATTTTCGGGTGCTCTGGATACATACAATCTAAACCATTTAACGAGCTTAATGAGTCTGTAATAATTGTTATGTTGGTAATTGTTGTTATGTACATTATAGTGTATTATGAAATGTTCCAGACAAAAAAAAACTTTTGGCTTTTAATCATTCTTGCTTTATCTGTGGCAGTGAAAAAGTAAATAAAATTATGTATTATATATACAAATCAATATTTATTAGATGGTACTTTATACATTGGCATACCGTTTATCAGGTTGTCATGGAGCTTTTTGTTAATATCCAGGATTTCCCCTGAAAGATTATATCCTGGCCTTATTTTTCAACTCCTTTGTATTTTACCCGATTCCTACCTTAGCACAACCTTTAGAAATCACATTGTCTCCTCTATTAATCTGCTTTGACAAAAATTAGATTTAATAATGCTCTTTATAAGGACGAAATATTAGTTTCAAATAAGGAACAACTTTTCAAACGTACTATTTTATATCTCCGGTTCTAATTTGTTTTATTTGATCCAGTTTATAGAGCCCTAAGCCACTGCCATGTTTAAGGTAGATTGGTAGAGTCATTTGAGTTAATTATATTTTTCAAAATTTTGGGCCAAAATATTTCATTTTACGATTTTTTTGAAAATTCGTATTTGAGGGTTTCTCGAGGTGCTGAATATCAACTTCATTTCACCCCTAAAAGATCTTGTACTACAATTTGATGGGTCTGAATAGTTTCAATACAGTACTAATAGTTAAGCACAGTGAGAGTTGTTATATAAAAATAGTAATATTTTATCGACTATATATGTCAGGGGGCTAATAGTTTTTTAAATGGAAAAATAAGAGAGATAAAGAATGAACAATACCATTATATCTCAATATTATATTGGCTTAAATACACTTACATTATCGAGTTAGACAATAATTTCAATCATAAAAAAAAAGGTCCCTCACAACTCAGAAGTCAACAAGAGTTTATCCAGTCATATACCCATAAAAAGAATTAATACACCTTCCACCAAAGTGGAACAATTATACACTTGCACTATTATCATCACTCTCCTTTTAAGAACAAAGAAGCCTTCTCTCCTCTCCCGCTCGTCAGTGTTGCCCACGCAGTGTTGCCATCTCACAATATATATGACAATATCATAGATAATCAAATTGTCTAAAAATATAAGAAAATATCGATTAAATCGGACCGATATTGACGATCATACAGCGAAGTTGTTGTTAGAATTTAAGTTACCAAAGTTACCATCTTATCACTTCATCTACATATTAATTGATATCAAAGTTTCAATAGTGTTCAATTAATGTACATAAAGTCTTTTTTTTTAAAATTATTTATTTAATGTAATTTACAACTGTATAAAATAATACAATAGGTAAATATGTAGTATGTCTCATATACACTTGAAATTCTTGGGAAGGAACCACCCATTGGTGGTACTTCAAACATTAATTTAAATTAGAAGGTCCTGTGGCCATCTTCTTTTCAGACGCCTCGGAGGATTATCGGGGATTGTTAAGGATGAAAGATTAAGAATTAATGGGTTAGGATGGTTAAGGAGTTTGGAATGAAAAGACGCATATCCGTTTTGGGTCAAATCTGCAACGAATGGGATGTTAAGGTCTTTGTGAATGAGTTTATTTGTGACGTGATAAGGAGCATCAAGGATTTTGGATTGTAACGATTGGGTGCGGGAAGAATTTGAGCGTTTGTCAAGTAATCGGAATCTACGAGCGGTTTCTTGTCGTTTCAGTCTTGTGTGTGGATTCCAAGTAAGTCTCTTGTCAAGATGGAGTCCTAAGTATCGAATCTGTTCAACTGGCATTAGTGGTGTATTTAGAAAGGATACTGTAGGACAGGAGGGGAGAGGTTTACGACGGAGAGTAAAGGTGATCTGGTGGGATTTGTCAGGATTTATTTTGATTCTCCAGTTTTTACACCATTCATCAATAGATGTTATGTGTGCCTGTAGTGTTTGTGATGCATTAGTTGGGTCGTTGTTTACAGAAAGTATACATGTGTCGTCAGCGTATGTTGTTAGGACTGTGTTAGGGTGGGTTGGGATGTCAGCTGTATAAACCGTATAAAGAATGGGAGCTAAGATACTACCTTGGTCCGCCCATAGCTCAGTGGTTAAGACAAAGTCTTACCAATTTGATGTCTATTGGCGGTGCCGGTTCGAATCCGGCCTGAGACGTCGACTTTTTTCATTGAGTGGCGGTCCCACAAAATGAAGAACTTTGACCCCCAACCATGGTTAGGCAATATAGGACTCCAATGGGAGTCTTGGCCAAAAAAAAAAAAAAAAAAAAAAACTACCTTGGGGGAACGCCGGCGGACTGAGATAAGAGAGATGAGTAGTCTAGGTTATGATTTACATTAAAGGTTCTATCAGTGAGGTAGGAGCGGATTATAAGGAAATATGTCGGGGGTAGGAATTGACGAAGTTTATAGAGCAGACCTGGATGCCAGACTCGATCAAAAGCTTGTTCAACATCGAGGAAGACTCCCGTGCAGTATATACCGCGCTCCAATGTGGAAGATATGACATCAACCACTCGATGACTTTGTTGTATGGTACATAAATTCTAAAAATATAACAATAGCAAAGCATTTCTTCTAGTTTTATAATATTTCATTCAATCTTCGCAAAAGAAAAATATTAAAATTATGGAACGAGAAATATTATTTTTGTTAAAATTGGAAGATTAAGATTTCTGTTAAAATAAGGAGAAATATTTTCACATTGAATAATATCAAAACATCCGTTCTGAAGCGAGCTAGGATTAATTTTTATAGTTTTCTTCATTTCCTTAGGGTGACTCTGGTGGTCCTTTGGTTTATCTCGACCCAGACAGCAACAGGTATACACAGGTTGCTCTGGTGTCATATGGTGACACGGAGTGCGCCAGTGCGAAACCAGCAGTAAATACCGATGTGTATGCCTATATTGATTGGATCAATGCTGCTATAACTTGTGAGTATTTGTGTGTGATATTTATTATAGTCATCCTTTTATTATAGTCATCCATTTATTATAGTCATCCATTTATTATAGTCATCCATTAATTATAGTCATCCATTTATTATAGTCATCCATTTATTATAGTCATCCATTAATTATAGTCATCCATTTATTATAGTCATCCATTTATTATAAATTAAATTGACTATCATTTTTCAGCGACTCATCCGGAGGAGAAGGCTTGCGTAAAGGTTTGAACCCTCCTAGAACAGAAGAAGAACGGTTTGAATCTATGTTAATCAGCTATAAATAATAAAATATATTTTTTTATTTCATTTGTACTTATGCAAGAACATCCATACATAGTCATACATCCCTTTTCCTTTAGTTTAGCCTGAGTGATTTGCTATCACAATGCCATCATAGGAATGGAGTTGGTACATTGGATCTAAGATGAGTTTGCCTCTAGGAGAGAGAACTCGCCCCCACCCTGTTTAGTTCTTCTCTCCACACCTAAACAAACCCGTCATACCAGAAACAAACCAAGAGGCAGTATGGGACTTGATGAAGCTTGGAAAGCTTTTCCCCCAATTCTCGGACTCCAAGTTACGAATGCTGGAGGTTACTCGTTTCTTTAGGTTATCCTTTATCTTTGACTGGGATTGTTTCTTGTTTTAATGATTGGAGAAGTTTGTCGGGGGGTGCGGTCAGCAAAGAACAACATAAATAAACAAAACGATATTTATTTATTTTATGCCAACGTTTCAACCTGAGTTTCAGGTCTTCATCAGGGCTGTATAACAAAAGAGATTGATAACTGATAATTGAATTGTACAAAATTTTTATTGATTGATAATCGTGGAATTGTATGGTAATAGATTGAAAACAGTGACAGATGAAATATAATATCATGTAGGTAAGAAGATATGTATAATATAAGATATGCAAGTAGTGTCTAAAAAACTGAATTGTTTTTTTATTACTTTATTACTTGTCATCTCTTTTGTTCTATAGCCCTGATGAAGACCTGAAACTCAGGTCGAAACGTCGGCATAAAATAAATAAATATGGTTTTGTTTATTTATGTTGTTCTTTGCTGACCGCACCCCCCGACAAACTTCTCCAATCATTAATCTACGGTCAACTATCTACACCTCAATTCTTGTTTTACTTTGTTGGCAAATATATTGACAATTCTGTTCTGACTTGCTATTTAAGAAGGCAATATCATCCAAAAAAGACATTTTTGAGATTTAATAATAATTATATTTCGAGAAAACTATCTCTTTAAGTTAAAATTTGTTGTGAAACAGTTAGTGGAACAATTTTCTTAATTTTGGTGTTTTAAAATGCACTATAGTTGGTCCTAAAATGGGATTAACTTATGATAAATGTCTCAGCCTCTGTTGTCATGAATTTAAATACGTTTATAATTAGGTTTTTGGTTAGAAAGTGGATTGTTTTCTCTTTGTCTAGTTGACTTGACATGGTAAACTTATAATTTTGCGGTATTACTGAAAAATAGTTTTGAAAACACTGATACGAGGAAAGGAAAGGTTAGGAAAGGAAGTCCATTCAACTATGCAGATCTGTTCCAACAACCATTTCTGACTGTCTGGAACTGTAGGGAGGTCTCTAAAGTTCTGGACAGTCAGAAGTGGTTGTTCGCACAGACCTAGAGAGAAGAGTGGAGAACGTTTGGCACTGCGCATCTCTCCCTTCCCTAACCCACAGACAAACTCATCTTAGATACACTATAGTAGAGGTGAAAGTAAGAATAACAGACGTTTGATAGCAACAGTTCATTCAAAGGGAATCAACTGTTGTTTGAAACGAAGAACAACTGATATTTTTATTTCGGTCCCCAGTTGGCCATTAGTGTCGTCTTAAGTTCGTTTTTTTTGGTTATACAATACACAGTGAAGGTAATGTCTTATTTTTTCACTAACAACCGACATTGCGTTTGCTCTTTTGTTGTCTTTAGTTCTTCTTTTTGTGAAAATGCTAATTTTTTTTTTCTTTCGTTTTTCGATCTATATTATAAAAGTTTAGATTGAGGTCCGTTGTTGGAATGCCCAAGAACAGGACAAGTAGTGGCCTTTAGTACTATTTTACAAAAAAAGATCATGAAATGGCCTTTTGCAACTTCTGCATACAATGTTTGTACTATAAAAGTCACAATATATAATGATTGATGAAAAATAATAGGACATATAAAATAAAGTTTGAAAAGAGCTTAATGATTTTTGAAATAACCAATTATAGAAATAAATTGAAACATAGTATAGTTCAAAATCGAAGAATTTTTTAACTTAATTTATACAATACTTCTTTGTTTCATATTGGTATGTCTTTATTATAAAGGGGACGAAAAATTATAGGATATAAATCTCTATAACATTTCGTTTCATGAACTACTGGGTTGAAAAATAAGTACGTAGCATTTTTTACTGGTGATTTCTATAAAAACTTCAGATTCTTCTAAATATTTTTATAATCAATTATGTATTACCCATTTGAATCTATTACATGTTATCATCTTTTAGGTAATTTTTTAGTTCCGTCCCCCCAGAACTTATAACCGTAAATTTTGATTTATCCTTAGTTATACGTTTATCGTTTCCCACGCTCAGCGGAGAAGGGGGTGAGTTAAAGTCAAATAATAAAAAAAAAAAAAAAAAAATAAATATCACAAAAGGAAAAAAAGAAAAAAAAACAACAAAGAATAAATTACTCCTTAGGCGCCACATTATTTTTTTCTGGGAAATAACGAAAACCCCGAAGCATTATGCCCACAATATAGCTAAAATATACTACTATATAAACAATTGTTGAATTATGACCACTGGGGAATATCTTTACATGTACATAACAGAAAACCTAGGGGTGTTACCTACCCACCTGTTGAATTATTGTAATATTCCGTGAACAACAAAAAAAAAAAGTAAATTAACAAGTTGAAAGCAGAGAAAGAACAGCAGAACTATATGTACAAAAGTTTAATAATACTAAGAAATATATATACAGAGAATGAAAAAAAAGAATTCTTTTCAATTAATAAAACAATTAAAACTTATAGGTTCACTTAACCTTAACTTAAATGCTTAACCTTAATAACTATATTTGCATTATTATTCTCTAATCCAGGAAATGCTGAAGAAACGTCACTGCACTATATCCCCACTTCTAGTGTTAATGACCGTCCATTGAAGTAGAACGCCATAATTTTGAAAAACAAAACATATATGACAACATTTCTCATATAGTGATATTCCAGTTCAAACAGTAAAGACAGAGGGCCTTTAAACTATTACCACTTCACATTGAACAATCGTAACGTGTTCCATAATCAAACTGTCACCTTCACTAAACCAAAACCCACTCGTCTGAACATACGTGTTCCATAATCAAAAACTGTCGCCTTCACCAAAAACAAAACCCACTAGTCTAAAACGTGTTTTGTTTTCACCATGACAACCGTAACACCTCTTGTCTACACAGATCTAGCCAGTGTTTTTATTTCACCATGACAACCGCACCCCCCCTTATCTACGCAGATATCGCCAGTGTTTTTATTTCACCATGGCAACCGTAACAATCTTTTCAGATTTTTGCGCAATGAAATCCTCTATGTGCGTTTTGCAGTCATCGAGTGAATTAGTGTTTCCCGTTAAGAGAGTTTTGAATGGCCCAAAAAAAGTGAAAAACTGTTGGGGCAAGGTTTTGTGAATAGGGTGGGTGGGAGATCACATCCCAGCCAAACTTCAATAATTTCCTGACACGTGAGGACCGGCGTTATCGTGATGGAAAACAATGCCTTTGCGATTATGAGACATAAATGATTTGAAACACTTGAGATATGTTAAGCGTTTCTGCGATATCTCGTCGCGTTTCCCCGATATGTAGTAGAGTGAGGATTGTCTGTGACCAATGCTTGTATTTGAACATCATCAATAGTTGAAGGACGACCCGGGCGCTTTGCGTCTTCCAAGTCAAAATATCGGGTTCTGAACTGAGCGAAACATTTAAGGACGGTGCTTTCTCCTAAGGCATCATCGCCATACACACTGCAAATTTTTTTAACCGCCTCTGCAACGGATTTTCCTTTTTAGAAATAAAAAATCATAAATGACGAAAATGGTTTTTTTTTCTCTTGCATTTTGAGCAAGCAAAATACCACTTAAAGATAAGGAATCTCGGTAGAAACTGATGCATAAAAGTACCTTAACTAATCATTTTTTAGAATATGTAAACATTATTGACCAAGTAAACATGATTTTTTAAACACACAGAATATTAAAAACGATACGTTCTTAATATTTAAAAACTAACTTATTTTACAACCCAATAGTTTTTTATTTTTAGTCTTTCCCCACACAAAGCTTGGTCGAGGACTTACATTGTGGGTCGAAACGTCAGCCATCAATAAATTGTTAAAACTATTTTTTCTTCTTGACCACAGCTCGAACCATCTCGTTCAAATCCATGTCATCTAAACAAAACGACACAGACAAAAAAATTACGTTTTCCATAATTTACGATAAATACTTTCGGGGAAGTTATCCAATTTCTTATCTTCAGATATATAATTGATTTTGTTTCTAAAGTTTATTAACTATTTTACAATCAAAATGCAAAAACTATTTCGTCCTAGTTTTTGCAGTTTCTCCTACCCCGAATTCCCAGATTTTTGGGTTATGAAATTATTTTCGGGGAATGGGACTAAGTGATCGTTTCTGCTATGTTTGCCCAAAACCTTGCTTCCTCTTCCATTCCTGACAATCATCCGAGGCGTCTGAATAGATGATGGCCACGAGACCTGCGTATGTAAAACGTCATTAGAGCGTCACCAATGGGTAGTGCTCTACACTCCATTTTAACTGAGATCAAATTTACTAAATGTATTATAATGTACAGTTGTAAATATAAATAAATAAATGAATAAAACAAAAAAGAATTATACAAAATAAATTATGAAAAATTAAAAAACAGAAAGTGTTTAAGAAATATACAAGATGCGGAAGATGATGAGTAATACAAGGAATTCTTAGGCCACTGCTGATGTATGGCTGTGAAGTCTGGAGAGCGGCATCCTTTACGAAAAGGAAAAAATTACAATCTTTATACAAATAAAGTCCTAAAAATCGCTGTGGATGCTCCTTGGTTCATAAGAAATAGCCAATTACATCGAGAATTACAAATGAAGTCAATAGAGGATAACATCAAGAAACGGTTCATGAAGTTCCACTCTCAGTTGCCGACAGTTGAAGGAACAGTAACCTATAACTTGGGAAACCCAACCTCAACTCGAAGACTGAAGGCCAGGCTGCGGCAGGACATTCTGTTATAAATTCTATATTTATTAATTATTTTATTTACACTACACCTCACCCAAATAGAGGAATGGTGCAACCAATGGCGGATAAAAGTCAACGAATCGAAATGCACCCATGTGACTTTCACCCTCCGCTGCAGCTTCTATCCATCTGTTACTTTTAATAATATTCCTCTACCCAGATCCGACACAGTTTCAAATTTTGGATTCATCTTAGACAAAAGATTCACCTGGAACCAACATACTACGCTTAAAAGACAAGAACTTAATAGAGGATTCAGCCAACTACATTTAAAATAATTTTTTTTTTAAATTAACTGTTCCTAGAAAACATGACTATGGAACAGAGCAAAGATAGAAACAAGACTTCCTCGTGAAGAAGTAGTGTAGATAACATTTTATTTCTTTTTTTTTTATAGGCATTACAATCTGCCACAACGTTGTGGGCAATATTTAATAGTAATGAATGATCACATTCTTACTAAAATAAGAATAATGAAAAAAGTACATACAAATAAATAAAATCTCTCTCTAAATATATACAAACAGAAGGAAAATGAAAATAATCAAAATATGTACATGAAAAAATAAATAAGTAAAATAAAAGAATCTCTAGTCACATTTACACTCCTTTATACAATATTTACAGAATCGACCTGAGGATCCATGAGCCCACTGTATTACCCATGTGTAGGGGGGTAGAGCAGGGTGAAAATTCGTGTTTTTATCTCTGCTCTGTCATGTTTTCTAGGAACAGTAAATTAAAAAATAATTTCCTTTAAAAGTTTGATACAAATAAATGATTGTTTCTGATACAATGAAGAAAGTAATTTAAGAAAAAAAACAACAGTAAACATTATTTTTCAGAATAGTTAACGTTTACAAAAAAAAAAAAAAGTAGCATAATTAATTATCATTATAATGGCACTACGGTTCTGCAAGGACCCAGACCTCCTCCACAACAGCCAACCAATCTACAAGGTCTCTTGCTTTCTCCTTCCATCTGCCAACTTTCAAGAGCTTCAAATCCTCCTCCACATCGTCCAGCCATCTGATCTGGGGACGTCCCATTTTCCGTTTTCAGCTGATTTGCCATAAACCATCTTTATGGGTATCCTTTCATCGGGCATCCTCTCAACGTGTCCTAACCATCTTATTCTTGTACTTTTAATTAACGCCACGATGCTGGGTTTCCCGTACAGATTTATCAGTTCCTCATTCCTTCTTCTTCTCCAAACTCCATTATCCGAGATTCCTCCCCATATCCTTCTCAATACCTTTTTCTCTCAGGAGTTCAGAATCTATTCTGCTTTTCTTGTCAAGAGTCATGTTCCTCCCCATAGATCACTACTGGGCTTACGATGGTTTTGTAAATGACCACTCTCATCTTTTTAGAGAGAGAGCTCTAAAATTCAGTATTTTCTGCTGTGAAAACTAACATCTATTTCCTGCTGCTATCCTGGCCTCTATTTCGCTCTCTACTTTGTTGTCTTCTGTAACGCAGGTACTTAAACTGGTTTATAGAACTGAAACTGTTGTCTCTGAACGTCATTTTGCTATTCTCTTCCTTATTCTTTTTGAGCTTTTTATGTACACCGTCTTGTCTTCATTCACCTTAAGGGCCAATTCATATGTTTCTTTCCTGGAATGTTCCTTTTAATACTGCTCGGGTTCTTGCGGCAATGACTACATTATCTGCATTTGCTAAATGTTGAGACAGTCTATTGTAAATGGTCCCTCCTGGATTGGTTCTGATTGAACGAATTGCCACTTCTAATACTATATTAAATAAAAGAGGAGCGAGAGGACCTCCCCATGTCTCAAACCATTCTCCACTGAAAATTCCTGGGACAGCGAATTTCCAAGTGTTCATTAATGTCACTTTTACCAGCCTGACTAGTTTTTTTCGGTATGCCTACCTTTACCAAGGCTTTTAAAAGTTCCTTTCTGTCCACACTGTCATAAGCTTGTTTAAAATCCACGAATATCAGATGTAGGTCTATATTATACTCATAGCACTTTTCCATTGCCTGCCTCAGGGTGAATATCTGGTCAACTACTGGTCGATCTACCGGACCGGAACCCTCCCTGATATTCTATAATAATATTTTCAGTGAAATCGGACACTCTTTTTTGTAGGAGCACTGCCAGTATTTTATAGGTTGTGCTTATTAGAGCAATGCCACTATAATTATCGCATGTCAGCTTGTCTCCTTTCTTGTGTATAGGACATATGGCTGATCTTGTCCAATCTTATGGCATTTTTTCTTCCGTCCATATCTCCCAAATCAAATCATAAATTGCTTTCCACAAATCACTGCCACCATATTTCATTATATCTGGAGTTACCTCGTCAAGACCTGGCGACTTATTGTTCTTCAATGATTTAATAATGTCAATAATTTCTTCCTTCCCAGGAGCTTCCACTTCTTCTGCGCCGTCCTGCGCCTTACCCAGGAGTTCATCTAGATTAAAGCTTTCTTTAAATCTTTTCTCGGTGGCTCTTGTGTTTAGCAATTCACTAAAATACTAGCTCGACCTTTCAAGAATTGACGTCTTTTTCACCAATCAGCTCACCTTCTTTCCCTTTACATAATCCAGTGTTGGCTTGAAATCCCTTTTTTATTTCTTTTACACCCTTATGAAACTTTCTGGATTCTTTTTTCTCCAAAGATTCTTGCAACTTTCCAAGGTTTTCCTGTGCTCTCTTCTTCTTCCTACATAGTTTTTTGGCTTCTCTCGTATTTGTCATAAATTCTCGTACACTTCCTCTGGTGTTTCCTTATAGCATGTTTAATCTTACCTTATTTCATTCTTCCAGAGCTATCCTACACTCTTCGTCAAACCACATTCGTTTCTGGGAGCTGGTTCTTTCTTCCGTCGTACATCGCTTGCGCTTTCTATAACAACATTTTTCAATTTTTTCCATCGATCATTTATAAATTTGGTTTCTGGTCATCCGACGAGCTCCATGTCTCTTTATGTATTTCTTTATGTGGGAATTTAGTGCGACTAATGACCAGTCCCTTTTCCATTGCAAAGTAAATTATGCGATTGCCAATATCATTAGAGTAGTCATGTTTACTTTCTCTGCCTATAGTAGGTCTGAATGCCTTTTACATCGTTCCTAAGGATTAAGTCATATCCTCTTTCCAATGTTCCATAGAAACTATCCTTCTCCTCCTATCCCTGTCTTCTGTAGGGACATATGCACATAATCGTGATTTTGAAAAACCTTCCTCTAAGTCGCACTGTACAAATTCTTTCACTGATCAGTTTATACTGTATTATTGTGTACTTAATAGATTTTCTTATCATGAAGCCTGCCCCACATACATTTGCATCTTGTACACCGTTAATAAACAGATAATTGTCTTATTCTATCGTTGTCACATTTCTCCAACGTATCTCCTATAGAGCAGCTACCTCAACTTGATATTTATCAAGCTAATTCTCTAATCTCTTTCTTGAACCTCGTTGGTTTAATCCTCTAACATTCCAAAAAGCAATATTAAGTTCATACTTCCATGCCGAGGTCAAATACCTTGTATGACCGTATATCCGAGACTGTGTTGTTTTCTGAACTTGTAAGTTTTTTCGGTTGGTGGGTAGTTAACCAACCGAACCTACCCTCCTCCTTTATCCGGGCTTGGGACCGGGAACTAACTTCTAGGGAGCCAGCAGGCGGATAATTAATAATTATTTAATAGTAATTAAAAAATAAAGGGTAATGAATAGTAATTAAAAAATAAATATCAACAAGAAAATTATATCTATTAATTATATCAACTATTTTTTTTTATTTTTCCACAGAAATAGGTAGTTATGGTATATAGGGCACAGCAGCGACTCACAACTGCCAAATATGGGACCAGATGCCATGCCTACTAAAGGAATAGACCCCGCCTACTAACGTCACTCGCCCTCAAATCGTACCATCTCCATCATACTCCTTCGTCCAAACGTAACAATGACAAATGGATTTGAAATACCAACACAGCGATTGAGGAAAGAATGCCCTATCAGCTGCTACTAGGGAAGAGGACAATCGACCTAATCAGTTGTTTGCACTAACAATCAAACAATAATTAGCCAGTGTTCATTATAGATCAGCCATGATATAAAATATTTGCCTGGCCTTGGCAATCGTTGAAACGAACAAGAGCGGAAATATTAATAAAATTGTGATTATAATGGAATCTCTTGTTTGAGACAGGTTTGTTTATCAGTTATAACGAAAATGGATATATAGTCTCACACTTTTTTATTACCTTTAAACTCCTACGTTTCAGCCATTTCGGCCATTCTCAAGGATCTATCAACTTATTCACACAATAAGTCACACACTGAGCCAACATTCTAATAAAAATGTGAAATGATTAATTATTTTAAGCAAAGAAAATTATACGTACTATAGAGGAAGTTAAAAATTTAAAAATTTAGAATTTAAGTCAAATAATAAGCAAACTAATTTAAATGAGGATAAAGCCTTGCTGGTATTAATCAACCTTTAAATGTAATATATCGATTTTTTTTTCTCGAGAAAGATGTAAAAATCGATTCTATAAAATTGCTCTTCTGATCTACCGATTTGATGACTAAAAGGTTTTATGCCTTTAAGGTTACATTATCTATAAAATGTACGATTTGTGTCCCTGGTTGATTGTAGGTTTTTACTATCATTATGTGGATATGAAAAAAAGTTTTTATTTAGGAGAAGTACTACAAACTTAATCATTTAGATTAGTCGTTTTATTATAGTAACAGGTAATAAAAAATTCTCAAATTTCCTCATTATCCTGCAGTGTCTCAGAGTTAAAACTAAATTTAAATTTTTACCAATACAACCCATAAAGGGTTAAGGTCGCAGTACTTTCTATGGAAGCACTGTTTCTAGACCAACGGTTGTGCAAGGATGTGATTTGGTCAGAATCCCGGTCGACCGCCAGATTTCTACCCAATTAAGGATACCCACTTGAAGAAGAGGATTGGGCTCCAGAACCCACAGAGTTGACTCATGGCTTCAGTGTGACAGAAAAAAATTATCTACCCAGCCGGATTCGAACTCTAGCCCTTGAGTTACTAGCATCGTGCCTTACCACAGTGCCACGACGCTCCCGGGTGTCTCAGTGTTAACTTTACTGTATTAGAATTCTCCTATGAACGACATGGAAAGAGACAAAGAAACTATGAGGCGGGATTTCTGACAAGAATACTCAGTAATACTTAATACATTAAGGAGAATGAATTTATCTTCACCGTTTAGGTTTTACATCATAGTACATGCCTGTCTCATATTTTCAACAGCATAACCCTGGAACGTTTGTAAATGCCGCCAATTCTGAAGAAGGTGTATAGAAAAATTAGTTCGGTATAAACACTGAGACATTCTCAACGAATCTGTCTATAACTTCGATGATTTTGCTAGCTCATTTGCTTTCGTCTTGTTAGCAACCAATTGTTGGGATTCTGTTTCATCACAACCCTGGTCGATTTCGTATAACTCTGGGGAGTTGGATAAAACCTAATTATACAACGAACTTACGTCATTAGGAGTTATAATAATTATATCAAAGCCAAAACTCACTAAGCTATCAGCCCCCTAATCCTGTAGCTCACAACCCTGGAGTTTGTAGGTTGTGAGGGGAGTCTACTTATCATATGTTCTTATGCAGACTCAAACTGACGCTTACATACATACTATTTCTCAATTGTCCCATATTCTAGAGTATAATAAAATATAAACAAAATTCGTATTATTAAGTTATGGAATTATCAAAAATACACTAACTCAATTCGATTTTGAGTTAAATTATTTTCTGCTTTCTTAAAGTGGAAACGTTTCGTAGTTTATATTATCGTAGTTGTTATATTTCAGAAACTAATTTTATTCTCATTCTTCAATATTATATGTTAGTTGACTTCTAAATATATAAGTTGTAAATGGTATTTATTATACTTTTATTTTTATTTGTATTATATTATTTACAATTTCTGTTTATTTAAAAAGAAACTTATTTATTTTATATTTGTATTATAATAATTAAGTAACAAAAACCGTTGCTAAGGCGTCACCTAGCAGCAGGCCGACGATCTACCTTGTTGCTAATTAATCTTCTAAATAAATTTCAGTTTTACTGAAAAATTAACTGTTCTAGTTATGAAGTTAGTTGGCTTTTTCAAAAGTTATAACTTTTTATCATACAGTTTGGTGATTTTTGAGATATTAAGACTGTTAGTATTAGGGATTTTTCGTTATTTCCTCACAACAATGGAGTCATATTTTTTCTAATCGATGAGACCGTAAAAACTAGTAATTTCTAAGACGGCCTTTTTCTAAAAATATATCACAAAAAAGTAAGAAACAAAATGCAATCGAAAAAAAATCTTTATTATTTATAGTGGTAGAAAATGTAGCACTTGTAGAGTATGACCCTTAAGCAAGAACAAATAAAAAAAAAATTATTACTTAAATTCATTACAGAATACAAAGACCTATCTGGACCTACGGACTTGAACTTTGGGGAACAGCTAAACCGTCGAACATCACACGTATACAATCCTTTCAATCCAAAATCCTTAGAACCATTGTTAATGCACCCTATTACGTTTCCAATAGAACACTACACCATGACCTACATATCCCTTTTATCCTTGACCTCATACCAACCAAATTCTCAAAATTCCATATAAACCTTTCCAACCATCCTAATCCTTTGGTTCAAACCTTATCTAGTTCCACCCATCCCTACAGCCCACCTAGAAGGTTGAAACGGCAGTGGCCAAGAGACTTATTAAAATAAAGATGGACAATTGGAGTTCTGGCAATGGTCAGATTCTCCACTCAAGTTGAGTGTTTGCGGTTTTAGCGCACTTGCTCAGCCTCCACTGACTCACTCCCAGGGATGCGCTGGGATCTTTTGAGCTCTCCTTACCTCACGCGTGGGGGATAGAGTAGTCATAGGGATCCTCAGGTCGACTGTGTAAATATTGTATATTAGAGTGTTAATGTGACTAGAGACTATATTATTTCATTTATTTTTCATACACATAGTTTGATTATGTTCATTTTGTATATATTTTAAGAGTTTTTTTTTTTCATTTATTTATTTTATTTTATTTTAGTATGTAAAAAGATCATTGATCACTATTTCCCACAACTGTGTAATATCTATCAATAAACAAAAAGTAGTGAAAAAAAAAGAAAAGGGAATACAAAGTTTATCTCTATGATACATCCTACATACATAGTTCACAACACTGAGGACAATAACAACAGCTAAGTATATTTACTTACCTGGGCAATATTATTTGCTCAACGTTCAGCTAATTAGCGTGTTGTATTTACACTAGCGCGGTTACAACCTGGTTGACATTGCACGTGACTCTTACAAACACATGAGGATTACGTGACGAAGTGCACATGATTAAATGAATAATATCCGATATTAACGTTGAAAAACGATATAAACTATTCTATAAAAAATAAATAAAATAAAATAATAAAATAAATTGTTGATGAGGAATCAAGCTACTGTTAATTGTACTCATGTTAAGAACCGCCATTAGTGGCCGAGTGTGTTAGGACAGCAAACAAGTAAAAGATCCGAAAAAAAAGTCAATTACTTCACCCCTATATTTGATTACTTGAAAACTATGTATAATTAACTATATATAATTACTAGTATATAAGAGTCTGCCAAGTATAGGTAGGGGGAATAAACAATGGCGGCTGTTTTAAAACGTTAAAAAAATTAATTTTTCATTCGGAGCTCTATATCTTCAAAACTACCAGCAACAATAGAAAATCTAAGAGAACATTATTTAAAGAAGAGTAAATTTGCTAAGATTTGAGCCATCATTGAGTTATTTACGTTTAATAGTTCCTGAGATACAGTATTTTAAAAAGCAACATTTTGTAACAAAATAACGAAAAATCAGTAGTTTATCGAATTTGTTTTTAGAAAAACTATATCTTAGGAAACATGTGATGTACCGATGTCTGCCAGCACTCTGATAAAAGCTAGTTTAACGTACTATAAAGTAGTTTATCTTCGTTGGAATTGTAGTTTTGATAATATTTTCTAAAATAAATTGATTTATAGTTCTTCGGAGAAAATTTCATGCGCAAATATCATAAAAACTACTACCCATACGAAGATAAACATTATAAACTAATTGAGAGTGCTAGCAGACATCTGTACGTATTCCTGAATGTTTTATAAATCAAATGTTTTGTTCGAACAACTAGAAATATGAACATGTTGTAAATTTATTAAAGACAATAATTAATCAAAATAAATTTATCAACTACTGATTTTTCATTACATTTTAAATGTTGCTTTAAAAAAAAAAAAGTATATATCGAGTATTATTGACTGCTAATAGCTCTTTTAGGCCTCATATTTAAGTACATTTACTCAACTTTAAGTTAAGATCTCTAAGTTTTAAAGATAAGAAACTCCAAATAAAATATTTTTTATTTTTATTTAACGTTTTGATAAGGTATTTATTATCATTTTAAGATAATTTGTTTTTATTTTTTCTGTTTTTCCTGCTTATTTATTCTAATATTATACAATTTCTTTGTAAATAAGTTATAAATGAAATCAATATGTATTACTAATTATTATTAAATGTGGTAGATTATAATGTTTGACGATAGCAACTATGAAAATATATTTTTAAAAAAAATTGTTACAAAGAATAGTTCTGAATAGTGTTATCATAATTTATATTCCATAAACAACACTAACTTCGACAGGAAATGTATTTTTTAAATTTATTTATTATTTTTTAAATTGTATTAAAATATATACAACAAGTAAATTTGCTGTTAGTGATAATATGATATAAAAAAAAAATGTGGAGAATCTACCCATTGATAAAAAAACTACAATAACATTTGTAGAGGAGAAGATCTCGAGGCCATCTTCTTCTCTCTTCGGTTGTCTTCCTGGAGAATGGTTTTCCATTTACTTAGGCTTTCATCAATCCTCTCCTGAAGATTTGCCGGCAGACCTGCCGAGGCCTCTCTCTAGAGTTTAAACATCATCATTTCTTCCTGCAGAAGATTGAGAGGTACCCCTCCCGCAAAAATTTGCACCGCCTCAGGTGAGACAATTCGTTATGCCTTGGTGACAATAACTTCACCATCATTCAATCATTATGATAACATTGAAATCTTAAAACATTTTCATAAATAATTTTTTTTTATACACCCCCCCCCACCTAACGGCAGACCAAACCCCATTTTACGAATTATAAAATTGTCCATTTAGTTATACTATTCGATCAAAGATAAGGTGAGCCCAAATATGAGAGAAGTTGACCACGCCCACCTTGCCCAGTCATACGCTGGGATAAATATTTATTTACATAAATAAATATTTAATGTAAATATATATTTATTTTAATATTATTGGAATCAACCTCCATTTTACCAATTCAATAACTATTCATTTTGTGCAATAGATAACTATAATTTAAATGCATTTTGTAGGTCAGATTGTATTATTTTTGTCAATAATAATAAATTTAAATATGTGGTTCTTCCTTTTCTTTTCTAACTGTTCAGAGTTTAAGTTTTCAATTCACTAAGAGAGTAAAATAAAATATTACACTGTGATAACTAAAACCGCTTTTATATAATAGAGAAAATTTTTACTGTACTGTAATTTAAACAACCATCTATCTTATTAAAAAAGTATATTACTAAATAACAATTTTTTCAAGCTAAAATTTTGTCACTGTTTTTCATTTTACAATTGAGAGAATGCCAATACAAAAAACGTCGATTTCTTCAGAACTATAAATTTACATAGTATTTTGATCATAAATAGTTTTGGAAAACTACCCTGAAGTCGAATTGTGTATAATAAAATCAAATAGACAGATATATATATATTAAAATAAGATGAATTTAGGTTTACCTAAACTACGTTCGAAACCTGACTGACAAACACACCGTTATTTTTGGCAATGTAGAAACATTATCCTGATGTTTACACTAGCTCATTATCAATAATGGGGATATAATGAGAAATTAAAATGTCTTCTATACTAGACAATGGATAAATAGGATTATATAATTTACATTTCAATAGCCAACAATTAGTTCTGTTTGAAATTTTATAAAATTAATTAGTTAATTAAATAAGGACTCAGTATATAGTTCTTGATCGCTTGAGAGTCATTCAGTCAGTTCTCAGAAGTAGTTCCGTCAACGCTGAGAGTAAGTATGGTTTTAATATATACTAGTCATCAATATCTAAAGGGGCGCGGTAGCAGTGTGGTAAGGCACGATGCTACTAATTCCGTATGTCCAGATAGGCCTTATAATAGTCATGTAGATCAGTCTTTTGTAATGGATTGGAAGTTTGGACCATTTGTCTAGTAAATGTAATAGTCGGAATCAACGAGGAGTTTCTTGTCTTTTTAGTCTTGTATGAGGATTCCATGTCAGTCGTTTGTCCAGATTTAGTCCTTCGTAACGGATCTGTTCAACAAAAGTGGAGTATTATTAAAAGATACTGTTGGTCATTGCTTTACGACGAAGGGTAAATGTGATTTGGTGGGATTTATTGGAATTAATTTTAATTCTACAATTTTGGCATCATTCTTCAAGGGTGGTGATGTGGGATTGGAGAGATTGGCATACAATAGAAGGATAATTATTCACTGACAATAGGCATGTTTCATCGGCATACATAGTGAGGATAGTGTTAGGATGGGTTGGGATGTCAGCTGTGAAAACTATATAAAGGATAGGACCAAGGATACTACCCTGAGGTACACCGTAACTTAAATTCACATTTAGTATTATTATTAATTACTTCACAGTTAATTAAAAATGGCAGTTTTTATTAATTTCTAATTTATTATCTTGTTAATTTACAGAAATGAAGGTATTGGTTTGTCTTATGGTAGCCTGCCTCTCGTGGGCCAGCGCTGAACTGAGCTGTAGCTGCGGTTGGAGGAACAGGGTAAGGAAACCTCCCCAACTGTTTCACTGTCTCCTTCCTCAGTTCCTACCCTAACTAGAGAACTCGCTATTTCAGGGCAGGATCGTCGGTGGCTTTGAGACCGGTAAGAACGAGTATCCTTGGATGGTATCTCTGAGCAACGGATGCGGTGGTTCCATCATCACTCCCTACCACGTCCTCACTGCTGCCCATTGTACCCACGGAGAGAGTCCATCAGGAATCATAGTTTCCGCCGGAAGGCACTATGCGCGATGGGGACGTAAGTATATTTATCATTAGAGACCGAATTTTTGGGCAGTAAAAAACCCAAAATTTACGAAATCGTGCATCAAAAGCTCAAAATATGTACAAAGCACCCAAAACCAAATCAATTACAATATATGCAATAAGAACCGAAAATGACATTTGTACTGTTTGTCAGAACGACTGATATATCTAAGTGTGGTAAAATATTTGTTTTTAAATTCCTCCAAATAAATTAAAGTTAAAAATTTATAATTTTTAATTTCCTTAAAAAATGGTATTTAGCAGTTTGATACAAAACTAAAAACGAATATCATTTGCTTTTTCCGAAAAGCATTTTTCACCAAAATCACGATTTTAATAGAATCAGTAATATATTTTTCTTATTCTTCGGAAAAAAAAAAATCCAGCGGTGAAAAATAACTGTGAAAAAATCTTATACTTCCCGAGCTACAAACCAAAAAGTTTCATTTTGTTCAAAACTTTTTTTCTACTTGAGAATCCGGGACTTTCATTATATTTAAACCTTTCCATGGTGAAAGGAAACATTTTGAAAAAACTACCTCTCTCTTTACATCTATGAACTTTAAAATGCCTTAGATCCCCCACCATCTGATCGAGGTCGTTCTCTCTTTCGATTTCCATTCCATATATGGGAAACATATAGCACCTTTTTGGGTATCCTTTGATCTGGTATCCTTTCAACGTGTCCTGACCATCTTATTCATGCTCATTTGGTATATTGCAAACATAAATACATAGATAAATTACTCTGATTAAAATCCTGATTTTTGTCCATAGTGAAAGAGCAATGAGAAATTTTAAATGATTTTATATTCGTTTTATGAAGGCTAGAATGTAATTTTCCAACTACTTCGATTTTTAGTTTAAGGAAAAATATACAAGGCACTACTTAGTTTGTGATATGTGCTTTCATTTGTTTTTAGCCCTGATGATCCATAAATTAATTAATAGTTATTTGGTCAGTTGTTTATGGTTGTTTGAAATACTCCAAATACATTTTTATTTCTTCTCTTATGTAATAAGAAACATTGAAAGAGGATTAGACAATGATTTTTCTATTTGTTTTCAGAAAACCAATACATGACAAATCACCGTGTTGCTAGGATCATCCAACATGCAGGCTACGATGATGACAGCAAAGCATCCCTGGATGACATAGCTGTCCTTGTTCTTGCTACCCCGATCCGCTTCAACCAATTCATTGGCCCGGTCTGTATGCCCAGCAGCAGGTTCGATCTGGTAGGAGAGTACGTCAAGGTCACAGGTATCATCACCGTAATGTGTCATCACTAACCTTTATCGTAAGCTCTGTAACTAATTTTAATGTTACGTTTAGGTTGGGGTCTGACCAAAGGTACAGGTAGCGAAAACGCCCTCCGTGAAGTGGACGTCCAAGTCATTAATAACGCTGTGTGCAAACGAAGCTGGCCCCTCCTCAACAGTCGCCCGACTCAGATCTGTGCTTACACTCCCAAGAAGGATTCTTGCAACGTAAGTACCTCTCAGCCAATCATTCTAGTAATTCTTGTAAAGACCTTGAACACCGTAGGGAAAGGCCCTACTGCGTAAATGTTAGAGATTTGAGGATCTTCTGTAAATCATTTGCTCCAAAAAAGAACTCTCTCAAGAGTCACTTAGGTATCTATGTATCTTCCGACCCATCTCTGAACAATGCCGAGGGGTTATCCTCATTCTATACGCTTTAATTCTCTAAAAAAAAAAGGGGTCGATGTCTTCAATAAATAAAGGGAATAATAAGGTACTTTATACATCCTTGGAAAACACCGGCAGGGATTGCTCTAGGATTACTTTTATGATTTTTGCATTTAACCTGGATGGTTGCATTATTGCACAAGAATATACCCTTGATACCCAACTTATTTCCATTGAAAAATGTTTGCACTAAAGATTGGAATGGAACACTCTCTGGAAATCTGCAATGCACCAAGAATGCCCTTAGAAAATCTTGTTTTATTAATTTTTTTATTGATATTTACAACTATTTGATGTTAGTTATACAATGGCATGATACATGCATGTGGAGAATCTACCCATTGATAGAAATCCAGTAATATTTCTGAAGGACAAGATCTTGAGGCCATCTTCTTCTCAAACGCCTAGGAGGATTATCAGGTAATGAAGAAAAAGCAGGTTAGAAACAAGTGGGTTTGGTTGGTTGGGAAGTTTATCATGAAAGGATTGGTATCTGTTTCTGGCTAAATAGGCAACATATACAACTTTGAGGTCCTGATAGATGATTTGATTTGTGACAAAGTAAGGAGCCTTAAGGATTTATTGATTTTTGAGGAATTCGATGGTTTAGTGGAGCCCCATAGCTGTCACATGTCTGGATGTTTCTCTCCCATACTTGAGTTTCTTTTCTTTTTTTTTACTCTATTTCAGGTTATTACTGCCATAAAAGGGGGAGAGGGAGTTATCCTACAGTTTACCACCCTATTATAACCAATATGGGAAGGTCGAGTTTTCATTACGTGGAGCCATCACGAAATAAAATCATCCCGCCCTAGACGGAATAAAACTGGCTCCGTTGCAGTTTTAAGGTTGCTAAGGTGACGCCTTAAAACTTTACCTTATCCCCCATTGTTATAGTTTCTCCTGTAATGTTTTTATTCCTCCATATACTATATCCACAAGTGCTATTGTATACCAACTGACCACTGGTTTGCGGTCTTATAACTTAGTTCTCACCGGATTTTGCTTGTTGTCTTGGATCCTTGTGTGGTCCATCCAATATCTGGACCCCAGGGTCCAAGGATGGATTTACTATACCCTCAGCCCAACTCAACTTCGGTAATTCACGCCGCCATATTCTTAACAAGGGCTCATCAGGACTCTTAGCAGTCCTATTTTTATGACCTAGGAAATGACTTGGACTTTGATTAGATCATCTGCGTTTGGCTTCGTCTAAAGGTGCCACTACACGTTTGCCAATCAATGGTAAATTCCTAGCGCATGCGCTAGAGTGTGGATGGGGGTATTTACAAGTTTGCCTGAATTTAAGGTAGTTTTTGGGCACACAACAAAGAGCACTTGTGATGTTTTTAGTTTGCATTGTTAATAGATGAATGTTTGTTCTATCGGTGTTTTAAATAGTTAAAGAATTTCCTCAACCTTTGGATTCAATAATTAACTCTTGTTTAAACTTGAATATTTTAAAATTCTATGAATTTGGTTCCAATCTATTTAATTAACTTTAGCAGTTTATTTTTCATTTAACATAGCACAAATATATATTTATGAAGACATTGTATGTTAAGATAATTACATTAAAAAAGTATCTGATTAAAATTCTACAAAGAAGGTTGAATTTCTAGGTTATGTAGTACTATTTATATGAATTGTTATCATTGGCTACCCCTACTTTGCTGATATTTACGTTTCCTTTCATTTTTTTTTGTCATCTTTATTTTTATCCTTTTATAATGAAAATCGAGTAAATCGAGTGCAATAGACGAAAAGATTCTAAAGAACAAAACAAACGTGTGAATATCGACGTTCGTTGGTGCCTTTGCCTACCAAGCATTTCTACATTTTTTTCCCCGATCTCTCTAAACAGAAAAAAAACAACATTAAATTAATATGTTACATCACGTATGATTACATAATTCAAATTACATATTACCTTTTTCTACCTGTAGTACTTTAACGTTACGATGGAATACTTACCTCGTTTATTTTTATGTGTCCGGTCTCTATATGGTCCTACTATAAAATATCCGGAGGTGAGTGGCCTCCGCATGTTGATTACGCATAGAAGAGAGAAATAAAGCAGTTTATATTAAAAACAAAAGATAATGTTAAATAATAAAAACAACAGTCAGAAGTAGAATAAAAGAGTACGGAGGTGGGGGAGGAGGTTCATGAGAAAAAAGGAGTTATAGGGTAATGTTTACAGGGTTTTTAGAACCTTTTCTGCCCTGCCACCTCGCAGGAAGGGGAGATGGTGTGATAGATTGGAAGACTGGATTGAAGGAAACAGGAAGACTGTCAAAGAACTAGATGTGTTGTACAGTTTCTAACTGTAGTTTGTTATGAATGTGCGTTATGTTACGTCTTTCTAGAGATGTTCCTCGGCATATCTTCTGTAGTGTGCTGTTTTGGTATTATTGTAGTGATTTCAAGGCTGTTGGGTATAGGAAATGTAGTAGTGTTGCACCGTGTAGGAGTGATGGTATATGCCTTGTATGTAAATAGTTTGAGTCTGAGTGACAGCCCTGGTGTATAGATGAGGAGGTTGAGTTGGTATGATGTTACCTCGACAATCTGTATTCTGTTCTGTATGTGTGCAGTGATAGATGAGTTCTAGTTTCATGCCAAGGTATGTGAAATGTTTCTTGGTTTGTATTGTCTGTTCGTTGAGTTCAGGTGCTCTGTTGGGGGTTTTCTTGTATGAGAATGTGATGGCGTCCGTTTTATGTAGGTTGATTTTATGTGTGTTTTTAGGGATTGTACAAGTCTTGGATTTGGAGTGGCAAACGTTTAGATCCGGCATTACAAATAAATATCTTCTTCTGAAATACTTGTAGTTCCTGTGTTGGACGTAGTTCTGATCCATTTAATTTTATACACAGCATCTTAGTCTTCACCATCCTTGGTCTTTCACGTGCCTGGATCCTTTTCTGGAATACTTGGAGTTTCTGTTCGCTAATTAATAATTATTGATTGGAGAAGTTTGTCGGGGGGTGCGGTCAGCAAAGAACAACATAAATAAACAAAACTATATTTATTTATTTCATGCCAACGTTTCGACCTGAGTTTCAGGTCTTCATCAGGGCAATAGAACAAAAGAGATAACAACAACATTTAGAGTAACATACAGTTTTTAAGGAATATTATACAAGCAAATTTAGAATTATACAAAATATTGAATTAAATCATAAATGATAAAAATTGATAACTGATAATTGAATAGTACAAAATTTTAATTGATTGATATTCGTGGAACTGTATGGTAGTAAATTGAAAACAGTGACAGATGAAGTATAATATCATGTAAGTAAGAAGATATGTATAATATAAGATATAATAAATTGAATCTACAAATTGAACATTATGACAGACAATGAAAAATAGTGAGTGGCTTATATCTGAATTACATTGTGAGTATTAACTTATATACCTATACTAAAAATATAAATATTATTTATATAAATATATCTAAATGTTGTTGTTATCTCTTTTGTTCTATAGCCCTGATGAAGACCTGAAACTCAGGTCGAAACGTCGGCATAAAATAAATAAATATGGTTTTGTTTATTTATGTTGTTCTTTGCTGACCGCACCCCCCGACATACTTCTCCAATCATTAATCTACGGTCAACTATCTACACCTCATTATTAATAATTATTAGTATTTGCAGGTTGAATGTTTTAAATAGATGCACTTTGATGTTTCTTGATAGCATCTTGCTTCTGTGCCAATATCATCTAATGTCAAAACAACTTGTTAGCAAACAAATTTCCTTCTACTTCAAGTCAGCATCATTACCTTGTACTATTAAAGAGCAGATATAAAAGAAAAGTGTCCTTACTTTTCAAAATGAGAAGCACCATAAGGATGGTTTCTACTGGAACTTTTATTCCTTCACGTCTTCCATTGGTTAATAAAGAGTATACTTCAATCAGGATAGTGGTCAATTATGTCAAAACTGAAACAATTTTGGATTGGAAAAACTTTCGTATTTCATTTGTATCTCTTTGCACTATATCTCTTGTTTTCTTCATCAGGGAGACTCCGGCGGTGCTCTGGTCTACCTGGACCCCACCACCAACAGGTACACCCAGGTCGCTTTGGTCTCCTATGGACATCCTGACTGCGGATCAGTTGCCAAGCCATCCGTCAACACTGATGTCTTCGCATACCTCGATTGGGTCAAGGCTGCTGTTGCCCGTAAGTTTACAAACCAGTTACAATAAGTAGTAAGTATATGATCTTACTATATAAATTTTACTGTATTTTTTTTTTTTTTTTTTTTTAAGAAACCTCCCCAAAACAACAGATCTGCACAAAAGTCTGAGCTGGAGATGGAACCTGAAATGTATTCTTTAGGAATGTTTTTATCAAAATAAAGTATATTTCTAATTTTAAAATATGTTTCTTTGCCTAATCGTTACCATCATTATTATCCTTTAGTTTAGAAAGTTTTTGAGAATATAATAAAATATTGTTTAAATATATAAATTTTATCTAGTTTTTGTCTCAAAACAATTTATAAGTCCGACGTTTCGGCCAATCCGGCCATCCTCAAGGACAATCTATCACCAACAGCTTTCATTATACATTTCATCTTTAACAATTTGAAACAAATAATAATATTATTAATAAATTATCATACCTTAATTCAATTTTAGAACCACAACAATTTAAAAAAAAACTTTATGCAGGCTATTCTGCCCAGATCATTAATTTCATGATTCACCCTATAAGACATTAAATCATTAGGAAATCATACAATTTTGTTAATAAGCAATTCTTTGATTATGTCTAATTAACTAATTTGTCAATTCTTCACATTAAATTAAAACATTTAATCACAGCCTACCTTCTGTTGTATCTTTATCTGGTTTTCCCGCCAATATTGTTACGAGTACGGGGGAAAGGAAGGTTCCAAGTTGTGTTATGTGCTGTGTGCGGTTCTATTGTTTGCTAATGTTATAATGTTGTGTTCTAATTTAAAGTGTAGTAAAATATGTATAATAACGTGTGTGTTATTTACAAAATCCTTATAATACCTTCTCTACTATAATTTATCAACACAACTATGATTTATCAACACAATAATGATTTAAAAACAAGGGGAAACATCCCAAAAAAATAAAATAAATACTCGGATTTTACATAAAGAAAATAATACATTGAATGAAAAATACTTGAGTCCATTTACATATCAGAAAACATCAATTATACAGTGAATTTTTAAAAGAGAAAAGAAAATTGTACTAACACTATGCAGAGATTTTAAGTAAAATTAATTTATGGAAAATATGGGATAAAATTAATGTTGATAATTATAATTAACCTTGATATGAATTGTAATGATAAAAGGAATAGGAAATTTAATCAAAATAAATAAATTAAATGTCTGACCTGAGTGTGAGGAAGGTTACAAATATTGTTGTTATTTGTAAATATTATAATATTATGTTCAAATTATAATAGTGGAAATTAACAGTGATTAATTTTAATTTTTAATTTGATGTGAAGAGTGCTCTGGTAATATTGAGTGCTGGATAACCTGCCCAGTAAGGTTATCTAAGAGAACGGTCTAAGTCATGTGAATTATTATTCTGTAATATAATAATGAAAACTATGTTATGTCAATATTATTATATGTTCATCAAGATTGTAAAGAGTTGTTATTTACATACATATTACCAACAAACCCACAGGAGTAGTAGTTTTGATGATATTTTTAAAAAGTTTCTACGAACAACTAGAAATCAACATCTGGTGAATTTAGTTTGTCGAATATCTTTTAGACCACTACTCCTATGAAGATAAATGTCACATACTACTTCATAGCACATAAAACTAGCTTTTATATGAGTGCTAGCAGACATCTCTACGTCACGTGGTTCCTGAGTTTTTTATGAATCAAACGTTTTGTCCGAACAACTAGAGATTAACATTTTCTGAAAATATAATTATGAGAGATAATTGACCGCGGATGAGGTTGGGGGTGCGGTCAAATGAAACACAAATAAGATGGAGTAGCTTATTTAATTGTGCCAACGTTTCGGCTAGAGTTTCTAGCCTTCATCAGGGCTAAGAACAGAACAAGATAACAACCAATGAATATAGAAAATAAAATATAAACAGAATGACATAAAGTGAATAATTTTACAGAATGGAATTAATAAAATGGAGTGATGAGAGAATTGGAAAATAAAATTTATATATAATTGAAAAAGAAGGTAAAATAACATAATTAAGGAAATAAAATGAAAAAGAAGTTATATAATGCAAAGAAGTATAAGTATATTAGTTATTAATAATTTAAAAATTGAAATATGGAAAGAAAAAGAAAATTGTGAGAAAGAAAATATAAAAATATGTAAATAATTGATAAAACATAATAATTGATAAAAGGCAAAATATAAGTAAAGTTAAACAAAAGCGAGGATTAGAAGAAAAAAAAATTATTTTTAAAAACAACAATGATAATATCTGGTGAATGTATTTTATGGAAATCATGGAAACTACTACACCAACGAAAACAAACGTCATAAACTACTTTATAGTATATTAAACCGGTTTTTATTTGAGTTCTAATAGACATCTGTGTGTCGAATGGTTCTTGAGATAAAGGTTTCTAAAAATATATTTACTAACTACTAATTTTAGCTCATATTTTAGCAAACTTATTCTTCTTTAAATGACGTTCTCTTAGGTTTTCTTGTGTTGTTCCTACTTTTTAAGATATAGAGCTCCGAATGAAAAATTAGTTCTATTTATCGCTTTGAAACAGCCTCCATTTTGTATTTCCCCTACCTATACTTGGCAGTACTACTTTATAGTACAATTGATTAGCTTTAATTTGATTGCTAATAGACATCTGTACGTCAAATGGTTCTTGAGATACAGATTTTTCAAAATAAATTCACCAACTACTGATCTTTCGGTACGTTCCATACAACGTTTTTATGAAATGTTGCTTTTTAAAAAGCTATATCTCGAAAACTATTTAACGTAAATAACTCTATTAGAGCTGATATTTTAGCAAATTTATTCTTCTTTAAATGACGTTCTGTTAGGTTTTGTTGTGTTGTTCCTACTTTTTAAGATATAGAGCTCCGAATGAAAAATTAGTTCTATTTATCGCATTGAAACAGCCTCCATTTTGTATTTCCCCTACCTATACTTGGCAGACTCATCAATTTTGACTATTAATTATACATAGTTTTCATTAAAGTAATTAAAAATTGGGGTGAGATAACTGCCTTTTTTCTCCTCTTGGGCTGTTGTATAGGGTGTTTTTTTAAGCCCGATAGAACTTGAAATTGTAAAAAATAACACAAAAAATTAAATTGTAATCAAAATTTTTTTTTTATTCGAAAGATCAATACGTGACATTAACATTTGAAAATGATTTCGGGCATATGGGCACCGCGGCTGTTCTTGACGAAGCGCATTCTGGACGTCCAATTTTGGGCCACTTTTTCAAGCACTGCTGGCCGTATGTCACGAATAACACGAACAATGCTGGCCTCCAAGGCGTCAATTGTTGCTGGTTTATCAGCATAAACCAGTGACTTCACGTAGCCCCACAGGAAATAATCGAGAGGTGTCAAATCGCACGACCATATGCGGCAATTTTGCTTATTAACAAACCCGTTAAGCCAAAAATGCACCTCATCGCTGAACACAATTTTACAGAATGCGCTTCGTCAAGAACAGCCGCGGTGCCCATATGCCCGAAATCATTTTCAAATGTTAATGTCACGTATTGATCTTTCGAATAAAAAAAAATTTTTGATTACAATTTAATTTTTTGTGTTATTTTTTACAATTTCAAGTTCTATCGGGCTTAAAAAAACACCCTATACTATCTGGGGATAGACACCTGACGCTAGCTCGCCACTGCAACAAGAATATCAAGCTGGTTAGGTCTAAGTCTTACAGGCTTAATCACCTGTTAACTTCTCCTAATCTAGTGTGCTCAGGCCAGCCCTGCTCTACGGACCCTTGCAGCACCAACAACAGCCAAGAAGCTCCAACAGTTTCAGAGCAGCATGATCTGACGAATAGAATACACTGACCACATACATACGACACTCGACCTACCGACGGTGACAGAGTTCATCAAGAGAAGGCACACCAAATTCTTTGATAGCTTCCAGCACTGCACAAGCCCACTATTTAGGATACTGACACCCACAGACCCACACAGCCTCAGACTAGACTGAAGACAAGTTATTGAACCATTACTGATTCAACAAACCTGGTGTGTCCCGACACCATCAAACTAACACACAACTATCTTATCCAAAGTATCCAATTTCCTCAACCCCCAAGCTTCTCCTCAACCCATTATTTTTTCCATCTTGACCTCAACCCCACGCACCCATGGGGCTTAGAAAGAAAAATCGATTCGTCTCTTTCGGAAGAATCGGAAAACAATATGACTGGTTTCACTAATCGATCTCATATTCACAAAAAACTATAAATACGTAATGTGGATTGGGTAGGTCAACAAAAATCCTGTAGTAAATTTTTAGATGTCAGTCGGTCCGACAAAATGCAGAAATTTCATTTTCGTTCCTTATCGCATATATTGGTTCAATTTATGTTACTAAATCATAATAATAATGTATTCGTATATGTTTAATTTAACTAAATACAATAATTTATATGAAACTATCAATTGTGTTCATTAAATCAATGTACATCCTCAAATATAGCAATAACGAAGCATTTCCAGGTTAGGTAGTATACGAGTATATATGTATATATAAGAGTGAGTGATCGAATGTTGTGTGATGTTTCTAATAAACTTTTTAATTATTGGACCGATTTTTAGAAAAAAGAAAATCATATTGGTTATCCCAAAGTACTTAATCCCGTTTTTTTAAGAAATTAAAAATAATTCATTTTTCACTTCGATTCAATCCTTCCTTTTTTTTTCCTTCGTCGACTATTTTTCACATAATCGTAAATTACTCCACTCCCTTTTATCCGATTCTTACGTTAATCGAACTGTTGGAAAGCTGAATGTCTGTTCTTATAGCCAAAATCGACAAAAGTTATATTGGATGATTTTTTAGGGGCAAAATGTGGGTTTCAAATGAGGGGGGGGGGGATCTCATGTTTTATTTTATATCTCCGATTCTAATTTGTTTAATTAGACCCGCTTTGTGTATTTTGGTGAAGTTTTTAGACCCCTAACCAAATGCCAAGTTTGGTGTAGATCGGTTGAGCCGTTTTGAAGTTATTTCCATTTTTTAGATTTTTAAAAAGAAATCGAAGGCAAGAATTAGAAGGGCTTCTCGAGATGCCGAAAACGAATACCAACTTCGTTTCACTCCTAAAAAATCTACTACCAATTTTTTATATATTAAGTCCGTCTGATTTTTTTGAACAGAATTAAGTGTTCGGCCCGGTGTCGAATAGGTCGGCAAATTTAAAAAAAAAATAAATAAATGAAAATCATATTAATTTTCAAAAATGTCCCCAAATACTAAATACCATTTAAAGATGAAATTAAAAATCTTTCATTTTTCACCTCGATTCAATCCGAGCTTTTTTTTTTTTTCCTCCGGCGACCTTATTTAGCACAATAAACTTTTGCATAACTGGACCGATTTACTTGTAGTATTTTTTTTTTTAAATACTAATTTTCACTACTAAAAATCTTTTATCATACTCCTATATGTCATTCAGTATGTTTACGTGCATTTTGTTTTAATATGTTCCATTTCACCATGCGAAGGCTCAAAGATAATGAAATTCCCGAAGTCCCGAAGAAAAAATATTTTGAAGAAAATTGAGAGTTTAATATAATAAAATTTTACTACCAAAAACGTTTTACCACTCTTTGATATGCCAATCAGTCTCAGTTGTTTGGATATAGTAATAATATTGAAGCACAGTGAGAGGTGATGTACGGCTGTGAAGTCTGGGGAGCTGCATCCTTTACGAAAAGGAAAAACTACAATCTTTTCAAAATAAAGTCCTAAGAATCGCAGTTAATACTCCTTGGTTCATAAGAAATAGCCAATTGCATCGCGAATTACATATGGAGTCGATAGAGGATTACATCAAAAAACGGTTCATGAAGTTCCACTCCCAGTTGCCGACAGTTAAAGGAGCAGTGACCTACAACCTGGGAAACCCAACCTCAACCCGAAGACTGAAGCCCAGGCTGCTGCAGGACATTCTGTTATAAATTTTAATAAATATAAAATTAATTCATAGCCACACTACTTCTATTTATTATTATTACTCATTATTATTATTTTCTTCTCTCGTCCTTTTTTCAAATTAACTTGTTACTTTTTACTGCTAGAGGGCAATTGTTTGTTTTATTTAAGTGTACCAATATCATTATTTTTTGTTATTAATTTTACTTTCCCCTTTTATTAAGAAGCATTATTCTTATCAATTTATTTCCTTTTTTTTTCTTTTAATATGAACATTGTATATAGTTAGGGGTGTCTTTTGTACGAGACTATACCCTCCCCCCCATAATCAACTGTTAAAATATATATATATATGTAATATAACCATTATATCAACCATGTAAGGCCCAGCAGTCCGATCTGGCATAAAAAAAAAATAAATAAAAATAAAAAATTAGTTTATTGGTTTTATATAAAATCCTAGATTCTCCTAATTAATACAACAATAAACTCATACCATGAAGTCAACTTCCAATTGGTTGCATATTCGGTCCGAAATAGATATACCTCCTTTTATTCCAAAATCATTTCCCACTCAAATCCATTAGTTCTTAAGCTATCATCCTTAACCATCTCTGAAATTCTTCCGAGTCGTTTGAAAAGAAGATGGCCATGGGATCATTTAATTTAAATAATGAATCAAGATCCCACCCGATGGTGGTCATTATTTCCTTCCCAAGATTATCATGTGTTCTGAAACATTTATCACATTTACTTATTGTATTTTTTTATAAAGATGTAAACTTCAATAAATAAAATAAATAATAAATAAATATTGACGCTAATTTATATACAATAATTACACCATAAGAGATAAAGACGTATACACTAGACAGTGGATAAATAGATCTGATTAATTTACATTTGAATAGCCGATCATTTTCAATGTTATCATATTAATTAGTAAATAAAGGGTGGCTATATAATTCTTGATTGCTCGAGAAGCCATTCAGTCAGTACCTGGGAATAGTTACGACAAAACAGAGTAAGTATGGTTTCCATAAGTACAGTCAAAGACTAACATTATGACCTTTAAATACTTCTGTTACAAGAATAAATTTTGGTAGTGAAATTTTTAAAATAAATAGAAATACTTAAGTTACATCTTGTAGTAAAAGAGCCCAAGGGGAGAAAAAAGGCAGTTATTTCACCCCAATTTTTGATTACTTTAATGAAAACTATTTATAATTTACTAGTCAAAATTGACGAGTCTGCCAAGTATAGTTGTAGAGAACACAAAATGGCGGCTGTTTAAAAATGATTAAAAAAACTACTATTTATTTGGAACTCCATATCGAAACTACCAACAACACTAGAAAAGCTAATAGTACATCGTTTAGAGTAGATTTGCTAAAATATGAGCTCTAATAGAGCTATTTACATTCAATAGTTCCCGAGATATAGCTTTTTTAAAAACAACATTTCATACAAAGTGGACTGAAAAATTAGTAGTTAGTGAATTTATTTTGATAAATGGTTCTATTACAATGATAAATTTTGGTAGTGAAATTTTTATAATAAATAGAAATACTTAACTTAAGTAATAAGTCTTATAGTACAAGAGCCCTAGAGCAGAAAAATAGTCAGTTATTTAACCCCAACTTTTAATTACTTTGATAAAAACTGTATAGTTACTAACAAAATTGATGGGTCTGCCAAGTAAAGTTAGGGGAAACAATTGGCGACTATTTTAAAACGTTAAAAAAACATTATTTTTTCATTCGGAGCTCTATATCTTAAAAAGTACCAACAACACTAAAAAATCTAAGAGAACGTTATTTAAAGAAGAGTAAATTTTCTGAAATATTAGCCCTAAAAGAGCTATTTACGTTCAATAGTTCTCGAGATATAGCTTTTTAAAAAGCAACATTTCATACAAAATACACTGAGAAATTTGTAGTTAGTAAATTTTCTTTTTAGAAATCTATATCTCAGGAATCATTCGACACACAGATGGATATTAGAGCTCAAATAGAAGTCAGAGTAATGTGCTATGATAGTTTATGATATTTATCTTCGTAGAAGTAGTAGTTTTCATGATATTCAACAAAATATATTCACAAAATTATCATTTCTAGATGTTCGAACATAATTTTTGATTTATGAAAGAATATATCTCAGGTAACCTAACACGTAGAGATGTCTGCCTGCACACAGATTAAAGTTAGTAAAATTTACAGTAAAATAGTTCATGACGTTTATCTTTATAGAAGTAGTAGTTTTTATGATATTTGACAAAATAAACTCACAAAATGTTAATTTATAGTTGTTCTTATACAATGTTGGATATTTGAAAATATATATCTCTAGATTTATAAGACACACATATGTCTGCCAACATTCAAAATAAAGGAAATTTGACTTACTATAAAGTAGTTTATGATACTTATCTTCGTAGGGGTAGTAGTTTTTATGATATTCACATATAAATATGAATTTGGAAATGAAAATTTGTACGAACAACTATAAATCAATTTATTTTAGTAAATTTCATGAAAACTATTACTCCTACGAAGAAAAACATCATAAAATACTTTATACCTCATTAAGCTAGCTTTAATTTGAGTGCTAATAGACATCTGTACGTCAAATGGTTTTTGAGATATAGATTTTTCAAAATAAATTCACTAACTACTGATATTTTAGTACGTCTCATACAACATTTTTATGAAATGTTGCTTTTTAAAAAGCTATATCTCGAAAACTGTTTAACTTAAATATCTCTTATGAGGACTCATATTTTAGTAAATTTGCTCTTCTTTAAATGACGTTCTCTTAGATTTTCTAGTGTTGTTGGTAATTTTTAAGATATAGAGCTCCGAATGAAAAATTAGTTTTTTTTATCGCTTTGAAACCAAAAAGCCGCCATTTTTTATTCCCCCTATCTATACTTGGCAGACTCATCAGAGTTTTGACTAGTAATTTTTCTCCTCTTGGGCTCTGGTAATATAACTATTATAAGGCCTATCTGGACATACGGAGTTGAGTTTTGGGGCTCCACTAAACCTTCTAATTCCTCTCGTATCCAATCCTTGTAATCTAAAATCCTTCATAAGATTTTCAATGCTCTGTACTTTGTCTCAAATAAAATCATCTATAGAGAACTTAATATTCAATATGTAACCAGATATCAATCCTTCTATTATAACTCCATAACGACCCAAACCCTACTGCTTTCTAAACTTGCTGTAACCAATTACCTAATTTGTCTACATGCCTATATCACTCTATTATGATCATACATCAAATTTACTAGTAATTTTCTGTAATTATTTAATTAAAAATAATAATTTTAGCCATTAATCTGTTTTATGTTTTTTTTTTTCTGTTGTATCCTTTCTAAATAGTCCCCTAATGCCTGTTGAACAGATTCGATACTTAGGACTCCATCTTGACAAGAGACTTACTTAGAATCCACACACAAGACTGAAACGACAAGAAACTGTTCGTAGATTCCGATTGCTACAACACTTACTTGACAAACGCTCTAAACTTCCCATTCACTACAAAAAATTAGTATACACTACAATAATCAGACCAATGTGAACATATGGAATAGAGTTCTGGGGCTCCACCAAACCCTCGAATTCCTCCCGCATCTAATCCTTACAATCCAAAGTCCTACGAAAATGCTCCTTATTACGTTGCAAATAAACTCATTCACAAAGACCTTAACATCCCATTCGTTGCAGATTTGGCCCAAACAATCCCTGATAATCCTCCGAGGCGTCTGAAAATAAGATGGCCACGGGACCTTCTAATTTAAATTAATGCCACCAATGGGTGGTTCCTTTCCAAGATTTTCAAGTGTATATGAAACATACAACATATTTACTTATTGTATTTATTATTTGTATAGTTGTAAATCACATTAAATAAATAAATAAAAAAAAAAAAATTTTTTCTGTTATTCTGTTATTATCTTGTTAATTTACAGAAATGAAGGTATTGGTTTGTCTTATGGTAGCCTGCCTCTCGTGGGCCAGCGCTGAACTGAGCTGTAGTTGCGGTTGGAGGAACAGGGTAAGGAAACCTCCCCAACTGTTTCACTGTCTCCTTCCTCAGTTCCTACCCTAAACTAGAGAACTCGCTATTTCAGGGCAGGATCGTCGGTGGCTTTGAGACCGGTAAGAACGAGTATCCTTGGATGGTATCTCTGAGCAACGGATGCGGTGGTTCCATTATCACTCCCTACCACGTCCTCACTGCTGCCCATTGTACCCACGGAGAGAGCCCCTCCAAAATAGTAGTTTCCGCTGGAAGGCACTACCAATACGGGAGTAAGTAGAAATGTTTTTCAATAGGAAGGTACAGAACCTTCTAGTAAAAGATTCCAATAGGAGAAAAAACCTCAGTTATTTCACCCCATTTTTTTTTTATTACTGTAACGAAAACTATGTATAATTACTAGTCTAAATTGATAGTTAGGGTTAGTAAAAAATGGCGGCTGCTTCAAAATACTAAAAAAACGTTTTATTCGAAACTCCATATCTTTGATACTACCTACAACACTAAAAAAACTGATAGAAAATATTTAAAGTAGAGTAAATTTTTATAATAAAAAATTAATAGAGTAAAATATGAGCTGTTTACAAGATATAGTTTTGTTAAAAGCAATATTTAATGAAATATTTACAAAACAAATAATTGTGCGAAATCTGTATCCCATACGTACAGACGTCTATTAGCACTCATATTAAAGTTAGTTTAATGTACAATAAAGTAGTTCCCGAAGTTTATCTTCTTAGGGATAGTAGTCTTAATGATATTTTATATCAATGATGCTTATACCAAAATAAACAAGATGAAGATTTCTAGTAGTTCGGGCAATATTTACAATTTATAAAAACTATATCTCAGGATATAGTTAACATTAAAGATAGTTTAATTTTGTATACATTTTTAAAAAAATGTCTGAACAACTAGAAATTTTATTTATAAATTATGAAAACTACGATAATAAGATATTTTATTAGTTTTAATGATATGGAACTGGTAATGAATTTTCTTTTTTTAGCGTTTTGAAGCATACTTTTATATACGAAGTTTGTATTCGATTGACGAGAGACGAATAAATTTTTATTCGAATAAAAATACGACTAAACAATCCGAATACTGTTTTATTCGAATGTTTAAAAAAACTATTTCAATCGAATAAAAAATTAGTCGAATACATTTTTATTCGAATAACAATTTGATTTTTTTAACTACCTTGAATTTCTAATGTATGAAAGTCCCGTTTCACATATTTAAGACGAGTAAAAAACGAAAATGCTATTGATTTTAAGATCCTACATAGATTTATTTTATTTCTAACACAGGGGCAATTTTACGGTTTAAAATAAATCGATAGGGGCTTGTAAAATCGATAGCATTTCCATATTCTGCATATCTTAAAACATAAAGGGGCCCAAACATGTTAAAAATCAAGAAAGTTAAAATTAATCTATACGCGATCAAAAAATATATCTATGTATAGCTGTAAGACAAAAAATGTCGTCTTTATACAGATACAAACGTATTCGGATGGTTAATCATATAATTTTTTCGAATAAGAGATTATTTTTCTATAAAATGGACGAATTTAAAAGTATTCAAATGGTTATTCGGATTGTTTTGCCCGAATAATTGATTATTCGTGTAAAATAATGACGAATGAAAAAAGTATTCGGATGGTTAATCATATGTTTTTGTACGAATAATTGATTATTCCAGTAGAAAATTCACGAATAAAAAAGTATTCGTCTCTCGTCATTCCAATAATATTTGTCGAACTCTGAGTATACGTTGTTGATGTTAAGAATTCATATAAATAGTACTACATAATCTATAAATTCAACCTTCGTTCTAGAATTCTTATCAGAGACTTTTTAATTTAATTACCTAGACAAATAATGTCATCATTAAAACATATTCGTGCTATGTTAAATTAAAAATAAACTGTTAAAGTTGATTAATAAGGTTTAAAACGATGTATTTACACCGAATCGAATTTTAAAATATACAAGTATAAACAAGAGTAAATCTATTGGCATTTCTTAAGCAATGCAGACTGAAAACAAACGTGCAGAACAAGTGGCCTTTGATTTGGGCGCAAAAACCGACACTCAAGGGTCGGCCAAAACATTCAGGCCAAGTTGTACCGGCTAACCCATCCACATGCTTGCGCATCCAAGAATTTGCCATTGTTTGGCAAACGTGTAGAGCCACCTTAAGATATTTAAGTTTAAGCTTGAGGTTTACCCAATAATCGACTATCTATCAAATGAAAGAAGTATACATTGACGAACGATTAATTATTAAGTTATTTCTTCGAGAAGCTTGTCGGGAAGTGTGCGGTCAGCAAAGAACAAGATAAATAAATAAAACCATATTTATTTATTTTATGCCGACGTTTCGACCTGAGTTTCAGGTCTTCATCAGGGGTTGTGGCGCAGAAGGCAGGATTGTAACTGAGTTACAATTACTCTACGCCACAACCCCTGATGAAGACCTGAAACTCAGGTCGAAACGTCGGCATAAAATAAATAAATATGGTTTTATTTATTTATGTTGTTCTTTGCTGACCGCACCCCCCGACAAACTTCGCGAATAATAAATCTACGGTCAACTATCTACACCTCATTATTAAGTTATTTAGTGACATTGGTTCAATTAAGATTCTGCATAGAGGTTCAGATGTTGACTCTTTCTGTTTTTTTCAGAAAACCAATATTTGCAGAATCACCGTGTTGCTAGGATCATTCAACACGCTGGATACGATGATGATAGCGATGCATCTCTGGATGACATTTCCGTCCTTGTTCTTGCTACCCCGATCCGCTTCAACCAATTCGTTGGCCCGGTCTGTATGCCCAGCAGCAGGTACAATCTGGTAGGAGAGTACATCAAGGTCACAGGTATCATCACCGTAAAGTGTCATCACTAACCTTTAATCGTAAGCTCTGTAACTAATTTTAATGTTACATTTAGGTTGGGGTCTGACCAAAGGTACAGGTAGCGAAAACGCCCTCCGCGAAGTGGACGTCCAAGTCATTAATAACGCTGTGTGCAAACGAAGCTGGCCCCTCCTCAACAGTCGCCTGACTCAGATCTGTGCTTACACTCCCAAGAAGGACTCTTGCAACGTAAGTACCTCTCAGTCAACCATTCTAATAATTTGTTTTTTTTTTAAGGAGACCAAATTATGACACCTGTGAGTAATTCTTGTGATATAAACAATACCTCTTGTATCTGGGATGCCATGATAATTACTAAAGACAATTATCCAAAATTACTTATATTAATTCTAGTTAGTTGAGTACTGCAAAACTATTATAAAATATTCATTTAAAATTTTTTTGAGGTTAATGACTTCCATTTTTGAATGAATTATTTATTATTTATTCATGACATTGTACAACTGTCTGTATTCATGGACTTTAAAAACCTATAACAATAATAAAACTAACATAACACCAATCTTCATCCTTATATATTTTAATTTATACAATAATAATCACCTCATGATTTCATATGTGAAATTATGTCAACCATTTGTGCATCTTCACTTCTCTCTAGCACAGCCATCACTCTACATTTCTTACTACCTCTTTGGACCTTATCTCATGTCCGGTGTGCTGTTTGGTTACCTCCCTGTTTTTTATTTAATATTAACTTAGTGATTTTTTTTTTTTTTTCATATACCTATTTATTTCATCTGATTTTTATGTTTTTATTTTAAGTCTATTTATAATATCTGCGTAATGTGTATTTAAGTCTTTAGTGTCAGTTTTATAGTTTACTGTGTTTTGTATGTTTTTTGTTATGTATATAGCTTCTAGAAATTTTCTGTTTTTTGTATTTTGTGCTGTATCTATTATTTTTGGATTTTCAAAATTGAATTCGTGGTTCAGTTTTATGCTGTGATAGGCCAGAGCTGTGCAATTTATATTTTTAGCGTTTTTACAATTGGTGATAAGTTGCTTAATCCTAGTTTCCAGGTTTTAGATGTTTCACCAATATATACTTTTTACAATTTTTACAATCTATCTTATAAATTGCGTTTAGTTTTTCCATCTTATCAACTTTGTCTTTCATGTTTGACAGCTTATTCTGTAATTTATTATTGTTGTATAAACAGGTTCTGATATTTGTATGGTCATATTCTGTCAGTGTTTTATTAATTTTATTAGTAAGTCCTGATATGTATTGTAGTTTAAAAAACTTTTTATTATTGCTATTACCATTTGTACAAGATGAAACAAATTTTTTCTCTGTTGTCATCTATTGTAATCTTTTTTGTTTATTTCTTTATAAAATTCTGTGATTCTTTTTTGACTTGGTAGTTTTTCTATTTTATCTTTCTTTGTTGTTCTGATTACTTTTATTTCTCTCTGTGTTCTACTTTCTGTGTTGTTTCTGGTTGTATGCTTGTTATTATAAAATATTATTACCATTGAAACACATAATATATTAGAGAATGGTATTGAGTAATATAATCCTTGTTACTGCGGGTAAAGGTTGAAAAGGAACCTTTGCTAGCTCAACCATGAAGGGTAATGAGATAAGAAGAAATGAACTTTCAAATTTTGTTATTGTTGTATTTTAAATAATTGAACATAATAAAATGAAAGCTTTTGGAAACAAAATATACAAACATATAAACTAGAAAAAAATTTGACCAAACTATTAAAATAATTAAAATTAAGGCTTAACAAGAAAACAATGTCTATATATCACCGTGGGTGTTGGATGGGGCCCCTGCTGTGGGTGAGGTGTTTATGTCCTCGGGGACGAAAGAGGGTACCTACGCCCTCCTTGATGAGCTAACTTTGGTAACAGTCCACCCGCCTTTGTGAAAAGTGATTGAGATGACAGAGATGGGCCAGACTGCGTAGTGAGAGTCAATCGAGCCGGTGTATGTACAGTATGTTACTCTAAGGTGTCATTTTTACGTCGGCCGTATAAATATTAACAACCGAGAGTAGATTTTATTTTTTTAACATAATACCAACCATGTGTTAGATAATCTATTATTAGACCATATGTCTAATAAACAAAGTATTTATTTATATTTAGTAGGCCAATGAATAATATAATATAAAAAAATGATTTAGTGAAATGATTCAGATGGCTTTGCTATAAAAATTCTTGCATTTGAATAGCTACCATGGGCGATGTGGTGTGGTTGAATCAGTCATGTGGTTGGCTGTCATCTTCTTCATTATGGCTGTCAATGTGCTGCCGCTTTAGTTTCTTCTGCACAGCTCACAAGTCCCTTAACTCTATTCTCTTTATAGTACATCCCTTAGGCTATTCCCCTTTTGTCATAGTAGACGTCAACTTAATCTTTCTTCCCTCTGATTGGCCTTTGGTGGCTCCATCCACGACTATAATTGACTAATCCTGGAGCTAGCTCGCGCTTTGCCTTTCACCTGGGGTCCAACTCCATTAAATATTAAAAAGTTTCTGTGCGTTGACCGGTGTTGATCATTTTTCTGTCAATCATTTCCCAGGGGCAGGTGTTCAGACAAAAACATATTTCTTAACATTAAGAGGTTTAATACGTGGCACTTGTTGCGAACAGAATCCAACGTCTGAAGAAATTTCCGAAACGCTGTATACACCAAGTTCTGCTTTATTTGTGTTATCGTTATTTGAAAGATTGAAAATTATAGGAAAACAAAATTCTGTAAATATACAAAATTATTGCACAAAAGGAAAAATATATACTCAATAATTAATGGTATAACTGAGGTATATATATTGGGTTAGTAAACTAAAATGAAACAATAAAGTAAGTATTTATTTAAACTAAGTAACTCTCACCAAGTTGTTTCTAAACTATATTTTCCTCGAATTAAACTATCTTAAGAGAGAAGAAGAGGAGACTTCTCGTTTAATTAAATATTTCAAAAGCGATATAGGACTGTTGCTAAAACGATGTTCAGGTTGGGCGGATTTGCTGGGAAGGATTGCCTTCTAATAATTTATGTGTTGTGATCTCCTCTTGTCTGTTTTAAAGGTAAGATATGGAAGGCTATCGCAGAGGGCTGGTTTCAAGTTGTATCTTCAGTTTTAGCCACTTTTGAAATATTGCTCGATTTAAAAATCTTAAAATCACCTCTTTCTGTATTAAGCAAATATTTATGGTTGATAGTAAATTAATAACATCAGCTGGAAGAAAACGAATAGTAATGTCTATTTGAGGAGGAAGGCACAAGACAAGTTTGTAGTACAAGAGCCAGGAAGAAAAAAAGGCAGTTTCCTAACCCAGTTTTTGATTACTTCAACGAAAACTATGTATAATTACTAGTCAAAATTGATAAGTCTGCCAAGTATAGGTAGGGGGAATAAAAAATGGCGGGTTTTTCAAAACCTTAAAAAAAACATTAATATTTCATTCGGAGCTATTTATCTTAAAAACTACCAACAACACTAGAAAATCTAAAAGAACATTATTTAAATAAGAGTAAATTTGCTGAAATATTAGCCCTAATAGAGCTATTTACGTCCAATATTCTCGAGATATAGCTTTTTAAAAAGCAAAATTTCTTAAAAATCTACTGAAAGATTAGTAGTTGCTTAATTTATTTTTAGAAATCTATATCTCAGGAACTATGTGACGTACAGATGTCTCTGAGCACTCATATTGAAGCTAGTTTAATGGACCATAATGAAGTTTTTTAGCTTTACCTTCTTAGGAATAATAGTTTTCATGATATTTGCTAAAATAAATTGGTTTATAATTCTTCGGACAATAAGTTTGATTTATGAAAAACTTCATTTCAGAAACTATTGGACGTACTGATGTCTGCCAGCGCTCAAATTAAAGCTTTAGTTTTTATGATATTTGACAAAATAATCTTACAAAGTGTTAATTTCTAGCTGTTCGTATAAAATGTTGAATTTTTGAAAAAATATATCTCTAGATCCATAAGACGCACATATGTCTACCAACGCTCAAAATAAAGGAAATTTAACTTACTATAAAGTAGTTTATGACACTTTTTAGTAGTTTTTATGATATTCACATATGAATATAAATTTGGCAAATGAAAATTTGTCCGAACAACTATAAATCAATTTATTTTAGCAAATTTCATGTAAACTATTACTCCTATGAAGATAAACAGTATAAACTACTTTGTAGCTCATTAAACTAGCTTTAATTTGAGTGCTAATTGACATCTGTACGTCAAATGGGTTTGGAGATATAAATTTTTCAAACTAAATTCATTAACAAACTGATCATTCAGTACGTCTCATACAAAATTTTTATGAAATTTTGCTTTTTAAAAAGCTATATCTCGAAAACTATTTAATCTAAATAACTCTATTAGGGCTCATGTTTTAGTAAATTTACTCTTCTTTAAATGACGATGAAGCTCCGAATGAAAAATTAGTTTTTTTAATCGCTTTGAAACAGCCGCTATTTTTTATTCCCCCTACCTATACTTGGCAGACTCATCAGTTTTGACTATTAATTATACATAGTTTTCATTAATGTAATCAAAAATTGGGGTGAAATAACTGCCTTTTTTCTCCTCTTGGGCTCTTGTACAGAGTTAGTTACAGATCGTAGTCCCCTCGTAAACTGAAGATGCAGGCTGTACAAATGATAGCCGTATGAGGATGACGGAAAAGTATCAATTGTAGATCGTAGTGTCCCCTCGTAAGCTGAAGATGACGGCAAGGTATGCTTGTATATCGCAATCATAGTACGGTATATAAAACAACAAGCGGTGGGAGTCGTATGGGGGCCTCACAGTTGAGTGAGTGTTTTTAAACATACGACGTTGTAGATAGTGTTTTGTTATCAAACAGTTGCGCTATTAATTCGTTGCTACAAACAACTGAATATTCATATTTACATTATTAAATAATTTATACAATTACAGAAGTAGGTTGATATCAATGCTATTTAGTGTGCAATTTGTTTATTCTCCAAAAATATGTAATGTTTACGTGCGTAAAAAGCATTTGTTTATTTCGCAGTCATCATTAAGCTACACCATGGAAACTAGCATAAACTAAGTAACTCTCACCAAGTTGTTTCTAAACTATATTTTCCTCGAATTAAACTATCTTAAGTCTTCCCGTTTAAGTAAATGTTTCAAAAGCGATATAGGACTGTCGCTAAAAAGATGTTTAGGTTGGGCGGATTTGCTGGGAAGGATTGCCTTCTAATAATTTATGTGTTGTGATCTCCTCTTGTCTGTTAAAGGTAAGATATGGAAGGTAGAGTGTTGGTTTCATGTTGTATTTTCAGTTTTAGCCACTTTTGAAATATTGCTCGACTCAAAAATTTTAAAATCACCTCTTTCCGTATTAAGCAAATATTTCAAAAGTGATATAGGACCGTTACTATCTGGGAGTCTTAGTGGAGTGGGTCCGATGGCGAAGGATTGCATTTTTTGTTTGGTTTATGATCTTTCCTCTTGTGTGATTGTGATATGTTATAGATCAACCAACCTATTCGCTATAAGTGTCTGTTTGAAAAGTCAGAAAAGTAAGGCTACCTTAGACATCTTAAGATATGTGGACTAGTCCATAATGAAACCTGCTGCTTATGCGGACAGGCCCCAGAGACTGCCTTACATTACATAGCAGATTGTGGTAGGTATCCTCACTAAGATACAGGCTTTTAGGCTCTGATAGAATTACAGGAAATGAGCCTTCCTCTATAGATTGGGAATCCATTTTGAATTTCATAAGAAAAATTTCGATGGGAGTCCATTTTGAATTTCATTAGAAAATCTAAAAGGTTCGATATAGAGGAATATCGATTTTATATGATATATTTTATTAAAGAGCCATTCCATTGGGTTGCCTTGGGATGGCATAAAACACCAATAGGCCCAGGTGTCATTAGTATAATTCGATCAGGATAATGGTCAATTATGTCGACACTGAAACAATTTTGGATTGGAAAAACTTCCATAATATTTCATTTGTATCTCTTTGCACTATATCTCTTGTTTTCTTCATCAGGGAGACTCCGGCGGTGCTCTGGTCTACCTGGACCCCACCACCAACAGGTACACCCAGGTCGCTTTGGTCTCCTATGGACATCCTGAGTGCGGATCAGTTGCCAAGCCATCCGTCAACACTGATGTCTTCGCATACCTCGATTGGGTCAAGGCTGCTGTTGCCCGTAAGTTTACAAACCAGTTACAATAAGTAGTAAGTATATGATCTTACTATATAAATTTTACTGATATATATTTTTTTTTTTTTTTAAGAAACCTCCCCAAAACAACAGATCTGCACAAAAGTATGAGCTGGAGATGGAACCTGAAATGTATTCTTTAGGAATGTTTTTATCAAAATAAAGTATATTTCTAATTTTAAAATATGTTTCATTGCCTAATCGTTACCATCATTATTATCCTTTAGTTTAGAAAGTTTTTGAGAATATAATAAAATATTGTTTAAATATATAAATTTTATCCAGTTTTTGTCTCAAAACAATTTATAAGTCCGACGTTTCGGTCTTAGATTTCAGGGATATTGGGTAAAGATAGTGTAGTAGTGGTGCGCCCTGTAGGAGTGATGGTCGTAGTATTACTTTGTATCTGAGTAATTTGAGTCTGAGTGACAGCCCTGGTGAGTAGATGAGGTGTTTAAGTTGGTATGATGTCTTGACGATTTGTATTCTGTTCTGTATGTGTGCAGTGAAAGATAGATGTGTTTCTAGTTTAATGCCTAGGTAAGTGAGATGTTGTTTGTTCGTT
>NW_027115461.1:2815-3486 GCF_000696795.3 Halyomorpha halys | reverse complement strand
TTCCTGTGGACTTGTTTCCCTTTGTTTTCCTCATTGTTGCAGTCAGGTCTTTATATGTTGAGAAAATGGTGTTTTGTATGTTTTCGGTCTGGGGTTGGTGATGGTATACAGATACGGTGTGTGCATTGTCACGTTGTAGGTAGTAGTCAGATAGAACATCTGCCTGATCTGCGGGAGTGAGGAGCTCATCGCCTCGATGGAGTTTCACCGATTTCGATTTGGTGTTATGACTTCGGATTAGTTTCCTACTTACACTTTCCAAACTGCGCCCCTCACAAAGCTAAGTCCTGAGATGTTAGATGCCATCGACACAATGATTCGCAGGAGTATCAAAGCCATTATAGGTCTCCCTTAGAAAGAGAACCCAAGCAAATAAGTTTATATACGATAAACAATTACTTACTTCTTATACAATTAATTACTACGGAGAAAGAGACTTAACGTGAGAGGCCTCGTTCGGAGCCCGTAAACGAGGAACAGCTAGGAGCTTCATGGAGGAACTCGCGGTCGATATCCAGGACGTGACAAAGATAACAGAAAATATACTAGACTCCCTGGGAATCATCCACCAGCACATGCATGGAAACTGATGAGTAATGGAATCATCCAGATGAAGGATGACATACATATATTGCATATTTTACTTGTATTTTTGTATATATTTATTTTTT
>NW_027115461.1:0-2659 GCF_000696795.3 Halyomorpha halys | reverse complement strand
AATTATTTTTATGACTTATATGACATTTCTATTACGAGTTTTTATTTTTATTTATATAAAATATTAAATATTAGTTGTATTTTGTATTTTAGGTGTGTTTTATTTATGTTGAAGAGAGGAAAAATAAGGGGAACAAAATAAAGGAAAGTGACATTGAATTGAAAGAGAAAATATGGCAAAAAAATGATAGAAAAAGGAGAAAGATTTAAAAAGAGAGATATTAAGTATAGAAAGAAAAAACATAGTAAAAAAGATAAAAGAACCAAAGCGATGAAACAAAAAAAAGTCACATATATTGTTTACTTGTTATGCCTATATGGTGTACAATTTAAAAAAAATTGCCTGATTAGATTTGAATGCTGTGTAGCTAGCAACCCAATGAACATCTTTGTTTTTGAATAAAGTTTGTCTCCTCGCTCTACACTCTACACGAATAGTGTTGAAAGACATGAATAGTATAAGTATTATGAGAAGATAAAGGCTGTATGAGAAAAGTTATAATAAAATTAAGTAAGAGGAAAAAACAAATAATAAAATACACATGAAAGTCTGGTTAGTAAATATATGTACAAAATGAAAATTGGTTTAAATTAAGTAAAGATTAGAAATATAACGTATATGAAGGTTTTCATTCAAATAAATACATTTTTTAATAACTGTTCCTAGAAACCATTAATTGTAGAATTGACCAAGTCAATTCAATTTTGTATTCACTCCTTACTTTTTAGAATAGTAAATATATTTTGGGATCCTTAATATTCAGATTGAAATGAGTCTGAAAAGAAATGAATAAGAAGCTCGAATTTCTCGGAGAACAATACATTTGCGATTAAATGAATGGTTTTACAGATTATTACATTGATGTCCGAAATCCCAATTAACTTTATTTTTATAATTAATTAACTTAACGTAAGGTTGCCTTCAAGTTTTTTTGGAATGTAAACATAATATCACTAAAATTGTATCATATTTTATGTATATGAATGTTGTTCATATGTTCTCTCAAGTATTTAGGATAAATAAATTTCTTAGATAAACAAACGCTTTGATCGTACATTTGTGTTAAGTAAATGTTGTAGGAGAGGTTTGGAACAGTAATAAGGAAAAAAAAATATTAAAATATATTTTAATGTATTTATATTGTAAATAGAAATTATTTCTAGAATTTTCAAGAAGTGTCCATTTATGCTTTTGTGCAGACTTGGGTTCCAGGATAGCTTCCTAAAAATAAATAAAACAGATTTTTTTTTTATAAATTGTTCATAAAAACTGTTGCTGGTACATATCGCCGCTCTGCAAAAATAATGACACAATTTTGCAATTTTTTTGTTTAATGGATTAATTTGTCATGGCGGGCTCAAAATTGCATTTTCCAGTTGTTTGTTAGATGATTTTTATGATAGTTATAATTGTATTGAAAAATTCGTAACGGGATGAGAGATCTATCGTTTTGACCCGCAAGCGTATTTAGTTTCCCCTCCTATTGTCATCAAGCAAAATATCGATATTCTAACATAACCTGAATATCGACCTAACTTATCGACTTTAATTATCGATAATTAATTTTAAAAAATAAATAAAATATTATCGACTTAATTAGGCTTATAAACAGTGACAGATTCCCTTTGTATCCAAACCCAGTTATGAAAGTCCTAAATAATTTTAATACCAATTTTTCTATATTTTTTTTTAAAGAGAAAACCAACTTATTTTGCATTTAATATTTTCAATTTCTTGAGACTGGTATTTATTATTTGAATAAATCAATTGGTATCAATGTTAAGTCTCAAGACTCGTTATTACATCACCAACAGTCCTACGTTTCGGCCTATTCTGCCATTCTCAAGGACAATCTTAAATATAAATTTACACCTCGTCATCAATTATTAAAAAACGTTGTGCAGATTCTTCTGCCCAGGTCATTAATAAAAAGTCTAATTACCCTATGAAACAATAAAAGCAGGTTGGTGAATTTAATGAAGAATATGAAGATGATGTAGACAGAGGTAAATAAACTAAAGATAGGTTGGCAGACTGAAGACAGGTGAAGAAAAAAAAAACAAAATGGTACATTGCACACACATTCCTAATAGATAAGTTAAAATAGGGATGGGATATCGATATCAATATTATCGAAATATTGATATTTTGTCTCTGATATCCGGTATTTCGTAACCAATAATATCGGAATATCGAAATTTTCCTTAAATAATATCGGAATATAGCTATTTTCCTTCGATAATATCGGAATATTGATATTTTCATTCGAAAATATAGGAATATCAATATATTCCCCTTGATAATATAGGAGTATTGCTATTGTCCTTAAATAATATAGGAATATTACTATTTCCCTTTGATAATATCGGAATATCGCTATTTTCCTTCGATAATATTGGAATATCGATATTTCCAGTATAATTTATTCGGAATATCAGTATTCCATTTAAAACTTTTACTGAAAATATAGGATAGATTCATAGTAGGGATAAAAGACCGGTTCTGGCCCACCTCAATGAGCCTTTTTGGACTTTGGACCCTAGCCTCGAACCAGCTCTAACCACTCACGTGTCCTTGGACTTTGGACCATGGCCTCAACCAGCCTTAACCACTGGTCACGTGACCTATGGGGGGGGGGTGAATTTAAATTTTTACTTCG
>NW_027115460.1:57295-60071 GCF_000696795.3 Halyomorpha halys | reverse complement strand
CTCCAAAGAACAAAATAACAAGCTGGGTCGGATATCAACATGTATTTGGGTGAAGCTAACAATAGAAACATAAACATATAATCAAACTAAAATAATGAATAAAAATAAAATCGGGGGCTCAAGATAAAATCAAATCAGCAAACTGAATAATGAAAAGAAATTAAAAATTAATTACGATTTATGAATAAAATACTGAAGTGTCTGCGACTCCAATAGGTTAGGCGAAGATATTTCTTGGTATAATAGTAGTGTAGGACTATCGCACAACTTTCGAAAGTTTGTGGGCCCACGTCTATACTAATTAAATTAAATTAAATCTGAACCGCTACAATCCATGAAAGGTCAGGGGTTCAGTACTTTGTAAAGAAGTACTGTTACTAGACCAACGGTTGTTCAAGGAGGTGATTTGGTCAGAATCACGCTCGACCGACAGATTTTTACCCAATTTAAGAGGCTGGGTGGACCCCAGGAGGGCTCCAAGAACCCACAGGAGTTGACTAACGGTTACAGTGTAACAGAAAACATGCTCTTTTCTGAAACTTTTTAAATATTGCTCGATTTAACTATCTTAAAGTTTCCTCTTCCCGTTTTAAGCTAATATTTCAAAAAGTGATATAGGACCGTTGCTCTCCGGGGGTCTTAGCGGGGCGGGTCCGACGGGGAAGGATTGCCTTTTTTTGTGTTATCATCTCCTCTTGTGAGATTGTGATATGTCGTACATCGATCAACCTACTCGCTATAATTGTCTGTTTGAAAAGTCAGATAAATAAGGCTACCATGGAGGCCGGGAGTGGAGGGTTTCACGCCGTTATTCAATTTCAGGCGCTTTTTAAAGAATGCTTAATTTAACTATCTTAAAGTTCGTAATACCCCTCTTATTCCTGTCGAACAGATCCATTACTTAGGACTACATCTGGACATACGACTGACATGGAATCCTCATACAAGACTAAAAAGACAAGAAACTGCTCGTCGATTCCGACTATTACAACATTTACTAGACAAACGGTCTAAATTGCCAATCCATTATAAAAGACTGATCTACATGACTATTATAAGGCCTATCTGGACATACGGATTTGAGCTTTGGGGCTCCACTAAACCATCAAATTCCTCCCGAATCCAATCCTTACAGTCCAAAATCCTTCGTAAAATTTTTAATGCTCCTTACTTTGTCGCAAATCAAGTCATCCATCAGGACCTCAATGTTCCATATGTTGCGGATTTGGCCAGAACCAGATACCATTCCTTACATGATAAACTTCTCAACCACCCAAATCCACCTTTATCTAACCTGGCTTCTCCTTCATTACCTAATAATCCTCCTAGACGTTCTGATAATCCTTCTGAAAAGAAGATGGCCTCGAGATCTTCTCCTCTAGAAATGTTATTGGAGTTCCATCAATGGGTAGATCCTCCACATATTTGTACCATGTCACTATGTCACCTACAGCAAATTTACTTGTTGTATATATGTGTATATGGGTCTTAGCGGGGCGGGTCCGACGGGGAAGGATTGCCTTTTTTGTGTTATGATCTCCTCTTGCGAGATGATGACATGTGGTATTATAATATCTTGTTAGTTTGTTTAAAATCATTAATACCACATATTTACTTATCATATTATGGAATATGAAGTTTACAAAACAATTTTCTTCCCAGCCGGATTCGAACTAGTTCAATTAATGTATGTAACTTTAATCAAATTAATGAGGTGTAGCTAGTTTACCGTGGATTAACAATTGGAGTAGATGGTCGGGGGGAGGGGGGGGTGCGGTCAGCAAAAAGAACATAAATAAAAAAAAAAAAAAAATCAGTTTTTGCTAGGACCCCTTTGCTACAAGCTCCCTGACGAAGACCTGAAACTCAGGTCGAAAATCGGCATAATTAAATAATTTTTTGTTTATTTATATTCTTTTTGCTGACAACACCCCCGACCACTTCTCCAATTAATCAATCAAATTAAATACTACCATGACACTCATCGAACGCAGTGGCTTTTTCATCATTAATCACAAATAACAATAAAATGTCTAAACAACATGGCGACTAGGCAGCTGATTTAATACCGTAGATTGTTGACCCGTTGCTAGGCGACACCAAGCAAATAGCCACCACTGACCGTTATACGAACATATTTTTTAAAATTTATTTAATTATTTTAAGGGACCAAACATTGCATTGGGTCGATATTGCCTTAATTTCCGTAATAGCTATTTTATTTATTTATTTATATTTACAACTGTATAAAAAAATACAACAAGCAAATTTGAAGTAAGATCATAATGATATGATACAGCATGTAGAGAAACTACTCAGTAGTAGAACTCTAAAAACATTTTACAATATAAGGTCACGAGGCCATCTTCTTTTCAGGTGCCTCGGAGGATTGCCAGGAATGGAAGAGGAAGCAAGTTTAGAAACTAGTGGGTTTGGTTGATTAGGGAGTTTATAATGGAAGGAATGATATCTGGTTCGGGCTAGATCGGTCACATAGGGAACATTAAGATCTTTATGGATGGTTTTATTTGTGACTAAATAAGGAGCATCCGAAATAGTTAATGCTATACTTGTGATTTAAGCCTTAGGGCTGTACCGTTGTACGGGGGCAAGTGTCCGGATGCATGGCACCGATTGTATTATATTGCACGTAAAGGTACGAAGTGTCCATGAGTCATAAAAATATGTGAAACCATGTCCAAATGACCGTTGATACTTAACTATATATAAATGGAATATGGTCCAGGAGCGGTAAAAAAAAAACAAAAATAGTATA
>NW_027115460.1:54088-55366 GCF_000696795.3 Halyomorpha halys | reverse complement strand
ATTTATTATCCGCAATATAGTTATAAAACTTTATTTTAATCAATTAGGAAACATAAAAGTATATCATTTTTCGTAATAGTCAACTTTCTTTACAACGCACTTGATCCATCGTTGTACAAGCTTCATGATGTCCTTATAAAAGAAGGTTTCAACCGAAAACCTGCGATCCAGAAATGCACCGCTTCTTTCATTGCTTCATCCGAGGTAAATTGACGATTCCTTAATAGTACAAGAGCCGGGAAGAAAAAAAGTAAGTTATATCACCCCAATTTCGATTACTTTAATAAAAACTATATATAACTACTAGTCAAAATTGATGAGTGCCAAGTATAGGTAGGGGGAATAAAAAATGGCGGCTGTTACAAAACTTTAAAAAAAAATTAATTTTTCATTCGGAGCTTTATATCTTAAAAACTACCAACAACACTAGAAAATCTAAGAGAACAGAAGATTTTATTTATTTAAAGAAGAGAAACTTTTCTCTGATATTAGCCATAAAAAAGCTATTTACGTCCAATTGTTCTCGAGATATAGCTATTTAAAAAGCAATGTTTCTTAGAAATCTACTAAAAGATTAATAATTAGTTAATTTATTTTGAGAAATCTATATCTCAGAAACTAAGTACAGATGTCTATTAGCACTCAAATTAAAGCTAGTTTGATGGACTATAAAAAAGTTGATTACCTTTACCTTCGTAGGAATAGTAGTTTTCATGATATTTGCTAAAATAAATTGATTTATAGTTGTTCGGACAATAAGTTTGATTTATGAAAAACTTCATTTCAGAAACCATTGGACGTACATATGTCTGCCAGCGCTCAAAATAAAGGAAATTTAACTTTCTATAAAGTAGTTTATAACACTTATCTTCGTAGGGGTAGTAGTTTTTATGATATTCACATATGAATATAAATTTGGCAAATGCAATTTGTCCGAACTTCTATAAATCAATTTATTTTAGACAATTTCATCAAAACTACTACTCCTACGAAGATAAACATCATATACTGCTTTATTGCTGATTAAACTAACTTTAATGTGAGTGCTAATAGACATCAGTACGTCAAATGGTTTTTGAGGTATAAATTTTTCAAAATAAATTCTCTAACTACTGATCTTTCAGTACTCCCCACACATTTTTATGAAATGTTGCTTTTTAAAAACCTATATCTCAAAAACTATTTAACGTAAATAACTCTATTAGGGCTCATATTTTAGTACATTTACTCTTCCTTAAAAGACGTTCTCTTAGGTTTTCTTGTGTTGTTCCTACTTTT
>NW_027115460.1:53691-54038 GCF_000696795.3 Halyomorpha halys | reverse complement strand
ACATTTAACACAACATCATGAATACCCCTAATATACAGTGTACGTTATAGTGACGTGCTTACTGCCACGCTAAAGCCTGCAATTCGAAGCAAGCACCGAGGACTGCTGTCAAAATATGTGTTATCATGAAGTTTGTACAACGATGGACCAAGTGCGTTGAAAAACTGTGTCGAAAAATTATATACTTGTAAGTTTACTATTTGATTACAATAAAATTGTATAACAATGTGGCGGATAATAATTGACAGCCTCGTATTATTTAACGAAAAATTAAACAAAAAAAGTTTTTATAGTTTTTCATTCACTCATTTCTTGTTCGTTTTTTTGGTAGAACAATACACAGTGGA
>NW_027115460.1:52454-53641 GCF_000696795.3 Halyomorpha halys | reverse complement strand
TTTTTTTTATCGTTTTGAAACAGCCGCCATTTTTTATTCCCCTTACCTATACTTGGCAGAAACATGAATTTTGATTACTAACTATACATAGCTTTTATAGAAGCAATAAAAAATTGGGGTGAGATAACTGCCTTTTTCCTCCTCTTGGGCTCTTGTACTATAATGCCTCCTTGAATGGACCAAACAAGTGATAGTCAGTTCGGACCCAACCGTCGGCAGGAAAACTGAGGCTTACGGTTTTTTGGAACTCACAAGGTCCAGTACTGGAACTCTATGAGGAAAGGAGCACAACAATATACAGTGTACGTCACAGTGACGTGCTTACTGCCACGCTAAAGCCTGCAATTCGAAGCAAGCACCGAGGACTGCTGTCAAAATATGTGTTATTGCACGACCGCATACTGCTGAAACACTTCAGAAACTCAATTTTGAAGTACTAGCTCATCCTCCATATAGTCCGATCTTGCCCCTTCTGACTAGCACTTGTTTGGTCGCAAGAGACATTAAGGGGCCGACGATTTACCTCGGACGAAGCAATGAAAAAAGTGGTGGATTCTTGTTTTGCAGCTCAACCGAAAACCTCCTTTTATGAGGGTATCATAAAGTTTGTACAATGATGGACCAAGTGGGTTGAAAACTATGTCGAAAAATTATAACAATATGGCGGATAATAATTGACAGCCTTGTATTATTTAACGAAAAATTAAACAAAAAAAGTTTTTATAGTTTTTCATTCACTCATTTCTTGTTCGTTTTTTTGGTAGAACAATACACAGTGGAAGAATACACTAGATGAAATTTTAGGGAAAATGAAAAAAATATTCAGGATTATCAGATTATGAAGGAGAAGCCCGGTTTGAAACAAGTGGGTTTGGGTGGTTGGGATGTTTATCATAGAATAATACAAGAGCCCAAGAGTAGAAAAAAGGCAGTTATCTCACCCCAATGTTTTATTACTTTAATGAAAACTATGTATAATTAATAGTCAAAATTGATGAGTCTGCCAAGTCAATACTTGGCTACCAATGTAGGGGGAATAAAAAATAGCCGCTGTTTTAAAACGATAAAAAAAATTAATTCATTCAGAGCTCTATATCTTAAAAAGTAGCAACAACAAAAGAAAACCTAACAGAACGTCATTTAAAGTAGAGTAAATATGCGCCCTGATAGAGCTATTTACGGTAAAT
>NW_027115460.1:49729-51899 GCF_000696795.3 Halyomorpha halys | reverse complement strand
ATATCTTAAAAAGTAGCAACAACAAAAGAAAACCTAACAGAACGTCATTTAAAGTAGAGTAAATATGCGCCCTGATAGAGCTATTTACGGTAAATAGTTTTCGATATATAGCTTTTTAAAAAGCAACATTTTATAGAAATATTTACTTAGCAGACTCATCAACTTTGACTAGTAATTATACCTAGTTTTCATTGAAGTAATCGAAAATTGGGGTGAGATAACTGCTTTTTTTTCTTCCCGGCTCTTGTACTAGAAGGATTGGCCATATAGGCAACACATGGAACATTGAGACCCTGATGGATGATTTGATTTGTGACAAAGTAAGGAGTATTTAGAATAAATACGAAATTATGTTTGTTTTTGATGGGTGCTGCATTAGTACTGTTCTGTTGGGATCCTTTTCCTTGTTTTTTTTTTATCATTTTACAACATGATACATTTACATTAAACAATAAAAACCAATTTTAAGAACATGAAAAGATTATCTATAATTTCTTACGTTCTTTAATTTTATTTAAATTTAAATTTATGAAACATTTTAGATCCATATGTGCCGTTAACAATAACTACATCTTCTTGCCTACCCTGGGAGAAGGCTGGCACAACTACCACCACGTGTTCCCTTGGGACTACAGGTCTGTCGAGTTGGCATGTACTAAGTTCAACGTGACGACCGTCTTCATCGACCTCATGGCTAAGATCGGACTGGTTTCGGATCGCAAGGTTGCTCCTCAACATCTTGTGGAGAAGAGAATGGTAAGGACTGGCGATCGCGATCCGGACTACGTCGTAGAGTTGCCCAAGAGCAAAGTCCGCCTGATAGATGAGGTTGAAGAAGCCGGCAATGTATTGTTCAAGACAGATTAAATTTTAATAATATAGTTCATAATTAAATTAATATATGTATTTACAATGATTAGATGTAAAAAAGGTTCAAATATGTATTAAATATTTTACTATATCGATATTTTTTTATAATCTTCTTTCCAATTTTGTAGGAGGTTTGTTCAACATTCAATACCCTGCCATCATTTCCTTTACTTTTTCTAATGGAGGTTTATTTATTAATAAAAATGGCTGATTGATCATTCCTTTTTTTTTTGGCGTTTATGAAATAATATCCATCATATCCACAATAGCTGATTAAAATTCATATTTAAATATAATAATCATGAGAGATAGTTGACCGTGAATGACTTATACGAGGTGGTTGGGGGAAATGCGCTCAAATTAAAACACAAATAAGTTGAAGTAACTTATTTAATCGTTTCGGCCAGAATTTCTAGACTACAGGGCTGTTAGCTTGTAATCTTACCGCCAGGCAAGATTTCAAATTATTTGTATTTTAATTTGAGCGCACTCCCCAACCATCTTCTCTTCGTACTAATATAATAATGGTAATTTCTCAATCTCTATCAGTTTTTTAAATGACATTTTGTTTATAATGATTCTTAGTCTTGTCCTTCATGTTATTAAATAGCCCAATTTAATATTTTGGAATTTGTTTTTAATATTCTCAGTCGAACCTTGGATATATGCAATTTTGTAAACCTATCTAAGATAATTGGAGACGTTCAGTCTCGTAAAACATGATAACTGGTAAATCTACGTATATAAAAGGGAATGGTTTGAATGTTTGTCCATTTTAGTGTTTTAGTGTTAAATAAAAAAGACAAAAATTGAAGTGCGCCCCAGCACCTCATATATTTAAAAAAATTAATTATATTTCCATTGTTTTTTGAACTCAATTGTTTTGTTTTACTCAGCCTTTCCTCATAATAAAGCGTTGCTCCAGTAAAAGGACAAATTCCTAAAAGTTGTACATAATGTGTGTATATACAAATGCATTCATTATATTTATAAATATTATTCAAATTAAGGGGTTTTTTCACGAAAAAAAAAAAAAGTGTGTCCATAATATACTGGTAAGATTTACATGTTTTTTTTTTAATGTTCCCCGTCGTCATGGGTAGATTTAAATATGCTGAAATCCCCAATTTATCCAGTAAAAAAAGTTATGAACAAAATTAAACATTAATTTGTAGCTAAATTAGACATTTTTGAACTTGATTTATTTGGAATTTTTTTTCTTATAAATATAATTGACCATAAAAAAGAGAAACCAAAGTAGTAAAGTTTTTAAAGCTGTCAACTCGAACAGCTCTGATGA
>NW_027115460.1:48801-49679 GCF_000696795.3 Halyomorpha halys | reverse complement strand
AATATAATTGACCATAAAAAAGAGAAACCAAAGTAGTAAAGTTTTTAAAGCTGTCAACTCGAACAGCTCTGATGATGCTCGTCATTTGACGCTCAATTTAATGTTTTTTAGTTTGTTTTATTATAGCATTTTAATTAGGACCAAACGTTTAGGAATTATAATTGAAAAACCAAAGACGGACTGTTGTGATAAAAATGCTCTCTTCTTTACTTTATTAAAGCTGCTGATTAATTTCGTAACTTTTTCAAGACAGCCAGAAATGCGTTTTTTTGTTTACATTCAGATTTACTATAACTCAATTTTGTATAAAATTTAAAATAAAAATTGATTTTTTTGTTTAAGATGGCTTATGTTAAACATCTGTTACGACAGACTACTTAACCGAAATAAAAATATTTGGTATGCAGAATTTAGTTCCTTTTATTTTTTTTAAAACTATTTCACTTGGATAAGCCGTCTAGGAATTTTCGGCGAAAACGAAAAAAAGAAGACCTGATTCGTTAATTTATGAAGAGTTTTAGAAATTCCAGAAATCCTTTTCTGTGTAAAGTGTGGGTTTCTAAGCCCAACTAGAGGTTCTCCGTACAGGTTTTATATTGAAATTTATTCATATATTCATGTATTTATGTTATTTATTTATATCATATATTTATATTACATATTTATATTTATTTGTATTATGTATCTCTATCGGTTCCTGATGGGAACCGACTGAAAAAGTATGCGCTATATTTAATTCAAACACAAGACACCATATGGACCCCGTTTTTAGAGGGGCCCCGTGTGAGATAAGGGGTGTTTGGTAGGTGATGGCGGCCGTAGTCCAAATGGTATAGGCTGGTGATTGCTTGGTAGGTGATGGCGGCCGTAGTCCAAAT
>NW_027115460.1:44887-47081 GCF_000696795.3 Halyomorpha halys | reverse complement strand
CTTAAGTAGTTTATGACCTTTGCCTTCATAGGAATTGTAGTTTTCATGATATTTGCTAAAATAAATTGATTTATAGTTGTTCGGATAAGTTTGATTTATTAAAAACTTTATTTCAGAAACCGTTGGACGTACATATGTCAGCCAGTACTCAAATCAAAGCTTGTTAAATTTACCATAAAATAGTTTATAACGTTTATCTTTGTAGAAGTAGTAGATTTTATGATATTTGACAAAATATACTCACAAAATGTTAATTTCTAGTTGTTCGTATAAAATGTTGGATTTCTGAAAAAATATATCACTAGACCCATAAGAAGCACATATGTCTGCCAACACTAAAAATAAAGGAAATTTAACTTACTATAAAGTAGTTTATGAGACCTATCTTTGTAGGGTTGGTAGTTTTTGTGATATTCACATATGAACATAAATTTCGCTAATGTAAATTTGTCGGAACAACTATAAATCAATTTATTTCAGCAAATTTCATGAAAACTATTACTCCTACGAAAATAAACATCATAAACTACTTTATAGCTCATTAAACCAGCTTTAATTTGAGTGCTAATATACATCTATAGTCATACATCATTCACCCCATTGTTCCTGAGATATGGATTTCTCAAAATAAATTAACTAACTACTGATATTTCAGTACATCTGTATGAAATGTTGCTTTTTAAAAAGCTATATCTCGAGAACTATGGATGTAAATAGATCTATTAGAGATCATATTTCAGCAAGTTTACTCTTCTAATCAATCTAAATACTGATCTTTCAGTACGTCCCATTCAACATAGCTTACAAATGTTGCTTTTCAACATTCAACATTCAAGAAGCTATATCTCAAAAAATATTTAACGTAAATAACTCTATTAGGGCTCATATTTTAGCCAATTTACTCTTTTTTAAATAATGTTCTCTTAGATTTTCTAATGTTGTTGGTAGTTGTAAAGATATATAGCTCCAAATAAAAAAATAATTATTTTTAACATTTTGAAATAGCTGTATTTTTTTATTCCCCGCACCTATACTTGGCAGAATCATCAATTTCGACTAGTAATTATACCTAATTTTAGTATTATTAAGTAATCAAAAATTTGGGTGTAATAACTGCCTTTTTTCTCCTCTTGGGCTCTTGTACTATATGTTTATACACTGTGTAGTATAAGGTACGTTCCATTGAGATATGTGTAGATAAGAAAAATATATGTTGAAAACCTTTTTTTATTTTTTAAATCACTAATAAAGTTTTCGAGATAGGCTTATAACGAAAATACGTACCCAACTTTTGAGAGCAGTGTTCCAGACATGCAGTAACTAAAAAATTCGATTTTCCGACACTTGTAGAAGATAGATTTTTACTTACTTTTTTCAACTTCAATGTATAAGTTGTTATACTGTTGGTTTTTTTTTTCGGTCTGGAAAATTTATGATGAAAGAATAATATGACTTACTTTTTGCTAATCAATCAGTTTCTCGCTGAGTACACCTCAGATATATATATAGGCGTAAATATAAGACTAATCTACATGCCTACGTAAAAACAACAATAATTATTTAAAGAGCCAAAAAAAAAACTTATATACAGGGGAATTAAAACAACATGGATAATTATTAACAACGTTTATTAATTCAAAGTAGCTACAGATAAAGACATATTTAGAATTGATTTTGTTACCTTAACATTAACGGGAAGACTGAGTTTGCGTGTCTCTAACCATGGAATTATAATCAGGTGGATATCCTGACGAAGATAATAATAATGAGTCCATGCGTTGTGTCCGGTGACAAGTGTAACAGGTAAGTCAAAATATATTTTGCTGTGTTTTCAGTGTCAGGTTTTCTAGAGATTTACGACCTTTTCAAATTCCCAGAATGCATTAAGCAATTGTAAGAAAGTTTTATCTTGTACATTCGCTTCGAAGTTCATGGTACACATAAATCCATCACAGACATTGCGAGCGATTGATCGACTAAAATTGGGCTCGCGATCGACTTTTTAGCCCCCCTGCTTTACCCCAAAAGACTAGGAGTTAAACGTTATTGAATCCCTACCTTGTGGATGAAAGCACTAGAAACTAACACAAATCTGATGCCTCAGAAATATACAGTAGACTCCAAAACAATGTCTCCGCTCAGTGGGTGAAGGTTTACAAATTAACATAAGTTATACCACAAAAACATAAAGTAG
>NW_027115460.1:41558-44047 GCF_000696795.3 Halyomorpha halys | reverse complement strand
CACTAACATAACGGAATCGCACCGAATTTGAAATTATAGTCTACTTCATAGTGTCAACTATCTTCTTCCAGTAAGAATAGTTTTCTATAAAACATTTATCTAGACTGAACCTTAACTTAACAGAATTCTACCGAATTAGGGATTATCATCCTATTTATTTACGTTCCGATTAATATTTATTACAAGGTAAAAACTATTTTCAATTGATATCTCTGTTTCAATCTGACAGCCCTGACAAATCCCTGAAAGGGGGCCGAAACGTTAGTTAACAATAAATAGTTTTCTTTTACTATTCGATGTCATTGTTAACCGCCACCCGGACTCTCTAACTACAATCTACATAATACGGTCAACTATCTTCTTCCAATATTTCAATAATAGTTTGATATGATTTGTTATTTCAAAAATATAATCTAAAGTGTTTTATAATATAATTCAAAAACTGAAACAAAAATATTTGACTAGCAGTTCAGCAATTATAATTTTTACAATTAGCAAAAACAAGAACTAAATACAAAACCGCTAACGTAATAGCAGTTGTTGTAAACAAAACAGAACCTTCACTTGTATAACTGTTGTAAAAACCGAACTTACAACGACAATCAAAGCCAACTAGTGAACGAAATAAAAATAACAGTTATTATTCTTTTCGAATAACAGTTTATTCGTTTTAAAAGAAGAAGTGTTATCAAACGTTTGTCGTTCTTACTCCCACCCCTGGGCGTACCCAGCGGGAGGCAACTGCTCCCGCCTCCTAGAAGTGAAAAGTGTTTTTAATTTAATGACAGTTAATTTTTTTTTTTTTAAAGAAATGGTTGTAGTAACTCTAAAAGCACTAATATAATTATTTATATTTTTTGTTAATTTTTGGTTTCCTTCGCCTTTTCCATGCTGAAATATCGCAACCTGAGCGACCATAGTTTGTCCCCTCCCCCAGTTTTGTTACAGGGAACGCCCTTGCGCCCGCCCCATTCAATCATAACATTTAGAATATGATAAAATTTAATAATTTTATAGAAGTATATGAAAACATAATAAAGTAGTTAGCAATGATAACTAAAATTTCGAGAAACGGATAGATACATGAAGGGCTATAGAAACAATAGCGTTGGAGCTGGAGTTTGGAACGACCTTCTTTTTGATCGACTTCCATTGCAATGGCTGCCACGTATCTGACTGAAAGTATCGTTTCGTTTCAAACTTTACTTGTCAAGTATGTAAACGAAGTGCTCAATTCGCTTACTAGCGAACATTTTAAATGAAAATAAGGTTAGGTTAATACACTTTGAAATCATCAACTGTCCCGAGATATTGTTAAAAAGAGAAGAATGATTCCGAGAGACTGCAAATGGCTGATGTGGGTGGTGACTGGGCGTGGTCATTATAAGGGGCGTGGTCTTTATAGCGGGATTAGTCCAATCAAGGTAGCTTAAAATTTAGCTCTTACCTCTTAGGAAGTGTAAATTAACCTCTTTCCACAGATTCTTATCTAATAAAGTTTAAAACATACGATATCAAAACGTTTACCACTCCCTGTGTCCGCTCTACCCTAGTTTGGTAAATTTTTCGAATTGGCCACCGTACATTTTTGGTTTCTTAAAAAAAAACTCTTAAGGATTACTTATAACTGAAATATTAACTATAAACTAATTAATAGTGAATTTAACGAACTTCGAATTTGAACTCTAATCGAGTTATTTCTTTTTGTCTAATTGTGTAAAACATCATCGGTAATTAATTTCTTATTTTTTATGCTTGCATTTGTTTTATTTAATTTTTTCACATTATTCAGTCAGAGTTATAGAATTAGAATTATAGATTTCTGAACAGTTAGAAAAGAAAATGAAGCACAACATATTTATATTTATTACACTAAATTGAAAAAAAAATACAATCTCAAGTACAGAATACATATAAATTACAGTGATACAATTGTTTTCTTACAACTTATAACTTGTAAAAGGGGGGCGGACAGGGGTACCCCCCCCCCAGTTGAAATAAAGGTAATAAATACAACTAGCTATAAATATAAAAACTAATATATATACGAAAGTAATAAGTATATATATGTATATATGTATGTATTTTTTTTATTTAATTCCAGATCGGCCTGGTGGGCCTTACATGGTTTTAATATAATGGTTACATTTTGTTCCACAATGGATTATGGGTGCGAGGGTGTATAGTCTTGTGCTAGAGACACCCCTAACTATTAACAACACTATAAATATTGAACAATTGTGAATAATAATCATAAATTATATTAAAAAATATACATATATAAAGATAAAAAAAAAATAGATAAATGGATAATAGTTCTTAAAAAGACAGAAAAAGAATAGTTAGCAACAAAAACAATCATAGATTTAATAAAAAAAAATAAATGATTTATGATGAGGTAAAAAAATTAATTTGTGAAAAAGAAAAGAAAAAATTAATAAAACTGTAGCAATGTCAATAATAGCATAGATGAATATAGAAATTATAAC
>NW_027115460.1:39229-41128 GCF_000696795.3 Halyomorpha halys | reverse complement strand
AGCTCCGAATGAAAAATTAAATTTTTTTATCGCTTTCAAACAGCCGCCATTTTTTATTCCCCTTACCTATACTTGGCAGACTCATCAATTTTGACTTGTAATTATAATTTTCATCAAAGTAATCAAAAATTTGGGTGAGATAACTGCCTTTTTTTCTCCTCTTGTACTATATTGATTCCATTTGTAGTTTCTGATGCAATTGGCTATTTCTTAAAAACTAAGAAGGATCCATTGCGTTTCTTAGGACCTTATATTGAAATTATATCGAAAATATAATTATAAATTATACCAGCAGTGGCCTGATCTTTGTCTTAAACATAAGAACAGTTGTTTCCGGTTTTAATTTAGATTTTTTATTTACGATAGAGCACAGCATTATTAAATATAAAAAGTGATGGATATACAATAAAAAGATGTTAATATATTTTCAATAAATGTATTCGAAATAGGAAAACGTTCATCTTTTATCATTTTAATTACCAAAATTATCCTTAAGTAAAAAGAAAAAAAATCAAATTGTAATATACAATACTTTATTCGGTATAAACGAAAATCTAAAACATTAAATACAGAAAATATATAAATTTTATTTGAAACTTTCAATTTTCATTCTTCCGGAATTGGGTGTACAGAAGGTAGTCGAAGATACGGGCTTTGAAGTTTGGAAGGGTATTAGAACTACGAACAAAGGAGGGAAGAATTCCATAGGTGAGAGGAGTGGGTGAGGAAAGATCGACCAAAGTCTGCGGTCCGATGTACAGTTACATATAAGTCTGAAGGCCGTGAGTGGGTATTGCGGGAATGGACTGAGGACTTAAATTGAAGGATATCTGAGATGTACGATGGACGGCAGGATCGGATAACTTGATAGAGAAAGGAAGCAAGGAAATATTTACGACGGAGGGAGAGATAAAGCCACTTCAACTCTTAGGACCTTTATTGAAATTATATGGAAAATATAATTATAAATTATATATATAAAGGCCACTGCTGGTATGCCTGATCTTTGTCTTAAACATAAGAATAGTTGTTTCTGGTTTTAATTTAGATTTTTATTTTCGATAGGGTACAGCATTAATAAATATAAAAAGTGATGGATATAAAATAAACAAATATAAAAATTAGCGATGTATAATCCATATATGTGTGTGTGTGTGTGTGTGTATTTATGTATCAGTAGCTATCAAAGAGATGTTAATATATTTTCAATAAATGTATTTAAAATAGGAAAACGCTCGTCTTTTATCATTTTAATTACCAAAATTATCCTTAAGTAAAAAGGAAAAAAAAATCAAATTGTAATATGTAATACTTTATTTCTGAGCCACTCTCGCTACTATCAGTGATTTTTTGATAATTAACTTCAAAATATTGCATTATCATGTATCTAATTATGGACTATGGCATTCTGTAGTTTTTCGTGAACGGCAAAAAAACCTAAAGAGAATCCTAGAATGCCAAGTATGAACTAAATTATTACTGTAGTAGCTCAGAGTGTATTATTTCTTCATCTGTAGTTGTTGCGTTAATAAACCTGAAAAATATCAAAGTATCAGTTGAACATATAAATAAATAGAACCACTGTTTAATAGTTATTGTTATAAGAAATAATAATACAATTAGTGCAAATAAAAATAATAATTAAATTAATTAAAAAAATTAATTTCGTAATTATGGAAGTATTTTTACTCGTATACTTTATTAGATAATAATTTGAGTGTGAAAATCAGTATAATAATTAATTAATAATGTTCTTTTTGTAGTTGCCTTTAATTAAATAAATTATGAAAGAAAATAATATGGGGTCGTAACAGCCAGTAGTTTTAAATGTATGGCCAGTGACGTACTCAAAGGGATATCTCGTCTCGAATGAAATGAAATGAAACGTTGAAAAGATAA
>NW_027115460.1:36706-37876 GCF_000696795.3 Halyomorpha halys | reverse complement strand
TGTTAAATGTTATTTCGTTTTACCACGGTAAAAGAAGGCAATTTTTTTCCATTTAACATGAGTTTTTCCATTTAACACGCTTTAACATGTTAAACCAAAGATCATGAATACCCTTATTACATCGAGTCTATATTACATGAAACGTCGAGTAAGTTATTTTCTTTTATGTCTGGTGGTTGTGTTCCATGTTAGTCCCGTGTTTAGTATAAAGCCAAGATACTGGGTTGAAGGTAAAACTACAGAATAAATAGTGAAGACTATAGGAGTAGTAACAAATTTGTTCTAAAATTAAAAGAATGAGTGATGAAGCAAATGAGGGATAAATATGGAGCAATAACTACTAAGGGGGGGAGATAGGTGAATGGATAAGTGGGAGGGGATTGGTGAATGGATAAGAGGGGAGAGCTAGGTGAGTGGATAAGAGGCACTTTGCAAGGCTTTGTCAGGGCTCTCAGATTGAAACAGAGATGACGACTGAGTCACGAAAATCTGACAGCCCTGACGAAGCCCCGCAAATTGGGGCGAAACGTTGTTTAACGATAAATAGCTTCTTCTAGTACTTTAATACCTTTATTGACCGCCACCCGGACTATCTTCCTTTAATCTACTTCATATGGTCAACTATCTTCTTCCAATATACCATATATAGAAAATGGCCGAATCTTGGTCCAATAACCTTTTGAATTATTGTTTTTTAAAAATTTTATCTGTTGCCATGAGAAGGTATAATGATAATGAACGAAGTCTGAAGTAGAAAAAAAGTTATGAACAAAATTAGAAGTTTTTAATGTGTAGCTCAGAAAGTATACTTTTTTTTTGGCTATTATGTACGAATAAATTCTTCTCGTTCCGTGTAACATGAAAAAAAATATCACGGATTCCACTGAACGATATATTTACAAAAAAATGTCAATACATAATGTAAAACGGCCAAATAAGGGCGAAATATGGTTTTCAAATAAATCAAAACTTTTTAAATGTTTTATTTTATATCTCCAGTTCTAAATAGATTTGGTTTGTACAGTGTATAGAGCCCTAAACCACTGCCAAAGTTTGTGTAGAATGGCACTCAAATAATCCAGCGAACGATGTAGGGCGAAAAATGTGAGTTAAGTCAGGACAACATACCTGCTCAAAGGAATCGGTTGAACAGAAAGAAACAATGAAGCG
>NW_027115460.1:34416-35256 GCF_000696795.3 Halyomorpha halys | reverse complement strand
ATTTGTTCTAAAATTAAAAGAATGAGTGATGAAGCAAATGAGAGATAAATATGGAGCAATAACTACTAAGGGGGGGAGATAGGTGAATGGATAAGAGGCACTTTGCAAGGCTTTTTCAGAGCTCTCAGATTGAAACAACGAAAATCTGACAGCCATGACGAAGCCTCGCAAATTGGGGCGAAACGTTGGTTAACAATAAATAGCTTCTTCTACTATTTTAATACCTTTATTGACTGCCACCTGGACTATCTTCCTTCAATCTACTTCATATGGTCAACTATCTTCTTCCAATATACTATATATAGAAAATGGCTGAATCTTTGTCCAATAACCTTTTGAATTATTGTTTTTATGAACGAAGTCTGAAGTAGAAAAAAAGTTATGAACAAAATTAAAAGTTTTTAATGTGTAGCTCAGAAAGTATACTTTTTTTTTGGCTATTATGTACGAATAAATTCTTCTCGTTCCGTGTAATATGAAAAAAATATCACGGATTCCACTGAACGATATATTTACAAAAAAATTTCAAAACAATGTAAAACGGCCATATAAGGGTGAAATATGGTTTTCAAATAAAGCAAAACTTTTTAAATGTTTTATTTTATATCTCCAGTTCTAAATAGATTCGGTTTGTACAGTGTATAGAGCCCAAAACCACTGCCAAAGTTTGTGTAGAATGGCACTCAAATAATCCAGCGAACGATGTAGGGCGAAAAAAGTGAGTTAAAATAATTTATTTTCTAATTAAGAAGATGGTCAGGGTTGCGGTCAAAAGTGAAACAAAAATAGTTTACAACTATTTATTTTACGACGTTTCGCCCCACTTTGCAGGGCTTCATC
>NW_027115460.1:30744-32002 GCF_000696795.3 Halyomorpha halys | reverse complement strand
CGAGAAGGTTCTTCGGTTTTGATGGGAAATGGTTCAACTGGCCACCTGCAAGAAAGTCATCATCATCATCATCATAATCAATCCTCTTGAACCGTATTAAGCGGTTTGAGGGGCAGGAAGTATATTATTGTGATAGTACAGTTGGGTTATTGAACTCCTTGTGTATGTAGGGGTGAATTTTGGTAACTAAATTTGCGAGAAAAAAAATTTTACACGAATGTTTTTATTTCAATAACGATCCTACCCTCGAGGAATGGTGTCGAAATTGGAGGATAAAAATAAATCCCAACAAAGCACATTTACTTTTCGTCGTAAACCTGCCGACTGCCCTACTGTATAATTTAATAATGTGGCTCTTACCCCTGTAGAAAAGATTTGTTATCTTGGACTACACCTTGAAAAAACGACTAACCTGGAATCCTCACACAAGACTGAATAGATAGGAAACTGCACGGAGATCCATCGTATCCAATCCTTACCATCCAAAATCTATATCTATATGATAATAATAAGGCCCATCTGGACATATGGAGTTGAGCATTGGGGGTCCACTAATCCTTCAAATTCCTCTCGTATCCAATCCTTACAATCCAAAATCCTTCCTAAAATCTTCAATGCTCCATATTTTGTTACTAATAAAACCATCCATAAAGACCTGAATGTTCCCTATGTAACCGATCTAGCCCAAACTCAATATCATTCCTTCCATAATAAACTCCCTAACCACCCAAACCCACTAGTTTCTAACCTTGCTTCCTCTTTCATTCCTGCCAATCCTCCGAGGCGGCTGAAAAGAAGATGGCCTCGTGACCTTATATTGTAAAATGTTAGTTCTACTACTAGGTAGTTTCTCAACATGCTGTGTCATATCATTATCATTATGTGATTATGATCAAATTTACTTGTTGTATTTTTTATACAGTTTATAATATCAATAAATAAATAATAAAAAAAATAAAAAAATAACGATCCTAACCCTTCTAATAATTATTCAATCCCAGAAAAATCGAGGAGGGGTCCTCCCCATCAAGGCTCCCAGGGAACGACGGCCCTATATCAGTTTTGAAATATTTGCTTAAAACGGGAAGAGGAGACTTTAAGATAGTTTAAATGTTTCAAAAGCTCCTGAAATTGGAAAAAAAAAAACAACTTAAAAATGGAGCATAAACTTAATTATCGTATAAATACATGAACTACACACAATAAATATAGAAGGAGATGAGGAGGTTGCTATGAGAGTATCAGCCTTCAGGGATTG
>NW_027115460.1:25215-29364 GCF_000696795.3 Halyomorpha halys | reverse complement strand
TTAAAAAAAATTAAAAAATATGTGAAACAAAACGAAATACATGATACAATGGGTAAGAATGAAAATATAATATATATTACAATGGAGAAAAGATGTGTAGTAATATATAAGAGTCAAAAGTAATAAGCTAAAATAAATATAATATCTGGAAACTTTATTACTTAATATTATTTCATAAAAATTTATAATTATTTTAGTGATTGATTAAGATACCTTGGTGGTGGTGCGAAGGCTTTTTCTGTGTAATTTCGAGACTTATCTTCCATCGGAACATCATGGAGTGCGTTTAGTCTACAACAAAATATTATTGTTAAAATGAAAAATAAAAGAAGAAGATATTTATAATTTTTATTTAATTGTTGTATTGTTGTAGAAGATTATTAGTTGAACATATCGCACTAGTAGTTCTAAAGTGACACAACTCAAAAATCGATGTTTTTGAGTTATGACTATGAAAGAAATTGGTAAATATATCTTTATGAATCATCAAAACTGTATCAACCTAGCTTCAGAGCTTGTCCGCCAGAGGGCACTTGTGTCACTCTTGCTGCCTTAATGCTATTCCCCCTCCATAGGCAAGAGTGTCACATAAGTGTCTTGAATTTTGAGTTGTGTTACTTTAGAAATACTAGTGCGATATGTGATACTCTTCCTTAACCACCAACCGATTCACTTCTATTATACAATAAAAAACCTTGGAGTCACCTTCGACCAACACATCTCCTGGAATAATCACACGCAAATTAATAACTGTACTCAAAACAATTCCTAAGATTCCGTAATTCTATTCCTCAGAACACCCGTCAGCTCCTAGTATTCTCTTCCCCCCACTTCGTCCATTCCTCGGTCTATGGAAGGCTATCTGCAGGACTAGAGTTGAGACTGGAGAGTTTCATGACTTGCTTTGTCAGATTTATCTTTGGGTTCCCTAGACACTCTCAAGTCTCCCGCTGGTACACCGAGTTGAAGTGGCTCTATCCAACCTCCCGAAGGCAATACCTCCTTGGTGTTTTCCTATTCCAAGTTCTTAACATCAAAAACCTACCTATATCCTTGATCTCCTCGCTCTTCGTTCATTCATCCACTCATTAAACACCAGATCCCATGTACTAATGCCTAAGGTATTAGACTGAATGAAGAGAACAGGCTTTGGTACAGAGACGCGTATAAAATTTCAGCCCCAAATAGTACAAGAGCCAGGAAGAAAAAAAAGCAGTTATTTCATCCCAATTTTTGATTACTTTAATGAAAACTGTGTATAATTACTAGTCAAAACTGATGAATCTGCCAAGTATAGGTAGGGGGAATAAAAAATGGCGGCTGTTTCAAAACCTTAAAAAACATAATTTTTTCATTCGGAAGGCTATATCCAAAAAACTACCAACAACACTAGAAAATTTAAAAGAACATTATTTAAAGGAGAGTAAATTTTCTGAAATATGAGCCCTAATAGAATAGTTTATAACTTATATCTTTGTAGGAGTAGTAGTTTTTATATTTGACAAAATAAATTCACAAAATCTCAACCCACTCTATCCCTTTTTCAGTACAGGTCCCTTCAGTATATTCCCATTCTTCCTTACAATTTTCCAAAATCTTTAAGATCCATTAATCCCACCCAACGTCTTGGCTTGAAGTCCCACAACAAAATTTCCTTTTTCCAAATTGAAAGACCATGTCGAGGTTTGCCTGGTTTTAGGCGATTTCTCCAGCCTGATATCCACTTTACAGAAGGCCCTCGACAAGGCGTATTCATTATTAGGTAAGAAAGGAAGGCCGTGCCAGGGGATGAGCCCTGGACACTGACTAGGTAGAGGAGTTCTAGGTGAGAGAGTCTGAGGCAGTGTAACAGTTCTAGTTGCCGAGATGAAGCAGACGGACTAGAACTGTCATGATAGGAGCCAGCTTACTAGTTGCCGAGATGAAGCGGACGGACTAGAGCCGGAGAGAGACGGGATATTACACTGGTTGCCGAGATGAAGCGGACGGACCAGTGTAACCGTTAAGGATTAGGTTACAATCTTAGTTGCCGAGATGAAGCGAGACTCAGATTGCTGGAAAGAGGGAGAGGAGATAGGCCATCATCGTAGGTGAACGTACAGAAAAACAACTTGGCAATGAACTTCTCTATCTCAAGCAGTGTATACGCCACCTGTGCCATGACTAGACCCAGGATAGGATGTGGATCTAAGATCAATTTGTAGGATTTAGAGTCCCTTACTCCATGCGGCTGTGACCGAGAAGCGGTCTGTACATGTCTGCTTGAGATAGATTCGTGCATTGATTTGTTATCATTTATTATTCATTGTACATATATTGCTAAGTATTATGCACAGAGATTATTAATATATAAAAATAACAATGTGGTTTTACAAAATTAAGTAATATGTAAATTTGAGAGCTTCGGTGAGGCTCGAGGTGCAGCGCTCTGGTGAGTAGTGATCGAAACGCTTGCTCCCTCTCGCTATAACCATATTCCTTTCTTACACCATCCCAATGTAGTTTACCGGATATCTTATTCAATCCCAAGTTGCAATTCCTTCTATATCACCGAAACTAAAAACCAACTTAAGAACCGCATTTCCCTGCACAAAACTTCCATCAACTCCTGTAATCCACTTGCCTCTAAATTATCAGAACATGTCTTAAACCTGAATCATACTTTTAATTTCGACAATCCTTCAATTCTTGACATAGTCCCCAACCATAAAAAAACGTCTTATCTCGGAGTCCATTTACATAAATTTAACGGAGAATTCCGTCAATCATGAAGTTGTTAAAGACCTGCATCTCCCTTACATACCGATACATTTTGAATATAATAAAACCCTCATAATTCTTCTTTTCACTTTGATCTGCGTTTCAGAAGCCCACTATCTTTTCATATCTTTTATCCTTGTTCCTCTAAATCCTCACCCCATATTTTATTATTTTTATATTTACTATCCTTCCATTTTCCATTTATATTCATGTATCTAATTTTTTAATTTATATTCATGTGTTACCTACTTAAGTGTACTTATATTAATTACTTTATTATTAATTTTCTATTATATATTTACATATCTCTGTAACCCCACTCATTTGGTATATTGTCTTTCTTAATCACTTACATATATTGTATCCGTTATTTTAACTTTATTTCTTCTTTGTTTTTCTATCCATGACAATATTTTTTTTTAATTAATTTTTTTTATAACTTTGTAAATATTTCTTCTCTCCCTCTATTATGTATATTATCAATTATTGTTTACCTAATTTTAATATTTTTTACATTGTTTGCTTTAAAATTATTTTCGTTATTATCTGACGTACTTAACTACCATCCCAACTCCTCTCAATACAAATGGTTCACTCTGACTTTGACTTCCGTCAAAACAGGTATGAATTCTGTCTCATTAATTTTCATTTGATTTTATTCTTTTCCCTTCACATCTCTTAATTGGTACTTTCTTTAATATTTCTTCTCTTATTTTATCTCTCTTATCTATCTATTAAATTTTACGTTTCATTGTATTTTCCACTAATGTTTTTTTTTTTTTTTTTTGGAACCATGTCAAGTTTTTCTATCTTTTTTTAGCCCTGACGAAGCCCTGCAACGTGGGGTGAAACGTTGGCTCAAATAAAAATAGTACACCAATTTGCAATTTGAGTTTTATTTGATCGCACCCAGCCCATATTCCATTCATTAAACTAGCTTTTATTTGAGTGATAACTTTTTATTTTTCTATTCCCCATACCTATACTTGGAAGACTTATCAATTTTGACTTGTAATTATACATAGTTTTATTAACTGATGGAGAAGATAATGCAGTACTATAACATATTACCATTAAGCACGGTTTGCGGTTAAGGACGGCTGCAAATAAAAAGCGCACTTTACTATTAAACAACCTATAACTATATATAATTAATAGATCGATTCCTCATCGATATAAAACGAATAAAAAATAAAATAACTTTTAATCTTTAATATATAAAAAAATAAACACAAAGGAAAGTAAATTGTAAATTGTAGATATACTAAATAATAATAATAATATTATCTTCTTAAATTAATACCTTGAAGACAAGTTGTAACCATTGGGTGGCGTTGGCAAAAGAGCCAGCCTTTTCGGTCCCTCGTGAATCACGTTGTTCGGACTAGG
>NW_027115460.1:23141-25165 GCF_000696795.3 Halyomorpha halys | reverse complement strand
CGAAGGCTTTTTCTGTGTAATTTCGAGACTTATCTTCCATCGGAACATCATGGAGTGCGTTTAGTCTACAACAAAACATTATTGTTAAAATGAAAATTAAAAGAAGAAGATATTTATAATTTTTATTTAATAAATTGTTGTAGAAGATTATTAGTTGAACATATCGCACTAGTATTTCTAAAGTGACAACTCAAAAATCGATGTTTTTGAGTTATGACTATGAAAGAAATTGGTAAATATATCTTTACGAATCATCAAAACTGTATCAACCTAGCTTCAGAGCTTGTCCGCCAGAGGGCACTTGTGACACTCTTGCTGCCTTAATGCTATTCCCCCTCCATAGGCAAGAGTGTCACATAGTGAATTTTGAGTTGTGTTACTTTATAAATACTAGTGCGATATGTGATACTCTTCCTTAACCACCAACCGATTCACTTCTATTATACAATAAAAAAACCTTGGAGTCACCTTCGACCAACATCTCTCCTGGAATAATCACACGCAAATTAATAACTGAACACAAACGATTCCTAAGATTCCGTAATTCTATTCCTTAGAATACCCGTCAGCTCCTAGTATTCTCTTCCCCCACTTCGTCCATTCCTTGGTCTATGGAAGGCTATCTGCAGGACTAGAGTTGAGACTGGAGAGTTTTATGAATTGCTTTGTAGGATTTATCTTTGGGTTCCCAAGGCGCTCTCAAGTCTCCCGCTGGTATACGGAGTATAAGTGGCCCTATTCAACCTCCCGAAGGCAATACCTCCTTGGTGTTTTCCTATTCCAAGTTCTTAAAATCAAAAACCTACCTATATCCTAGATCTCCTCACTCTTCGTTCATCCATCCTCTCATTAAACACCAGATCCCATGTACTAATGCCTAAGGTATTAGACTGAATGAAGAGAACAGGCTTTGGTTCAGAGACGCGTATAAAATTTTAGCCCCAAATAGTACAAGAGCCAGGAAGAAAAAAAAGCAGTTATTTCATCCCAATTTTTGATTACATTAATAAAAACTGTGTATAATTACTAGTCAAAACTGATGAATCTGCCAAGTATAGGTAGGGGGAATAAAAAAATGGCGGCTGTTTCAAAACCTTAAAACACATAATTTTTTCATTCGGAAGGCTATATCCAAAAAACTACCAACAACACTAGAAAATTTAAAAGAACATTTATTTAATGGAGATTAAATTTTCTGAAATATGAGCCATAATAGAATAGTTTATAAGTTATATCTTTGTACGAGTAGTAGTTTTTATATTTGACAAAATAAATTCACAAAATCTCAACCCACTCCTCCCCTTTTTCAGTACAGGTCCCTTCCGTATATCCCCATTCTTTCTTAATTTTCCAAAATCTTTAAGATCCATTATTCACACCCTACGTCTTGGCGTGAAGTCCCACAACAAAATTTCCTATCTTTTTTCCTAATTGAAAGACCATATTCCTTTCTTACACCATTCCAATGTAGTTTACCGGATATCTTATTCAACCCCAAGTTGCAATTCCTTCTATATCGGCGAAACTAAAAACCAACTTAAGAACCGCATTTTCCAGCACAAAACGTCTATCAACTCCTGTAATCCACTTGACTCTAAATTATCAGAACACGCATTAAACCTGAATCATACTTTTAATTTCGACAATCCTTCAATTCTTGACATTGTCCCCAAGCATAAAAAAACGTCTTATCTCGGAGTTCATAAACATAAATTTAACGGAGAATTCCGTCAATCATAAAGTTGTTAAAGACCTGCATCTCCCTTACATACCGATACATTTTGAACATAATAAAACCCTCATAATACTTCTTTTCTCTTTGATCTGCGTTTCAGAAGCCCACTATCTTGTCGTATCTTTTATCCTTGTATCTCTAAATCCTCACCTCATATTTTATTATTTTTATATTTACTATCCTTTCCTTTTCCATTTATATTCATGTATCTTATTTTTAATTTATATTCATGTGTTACCTACTTAAGTGTACTTATATTAATTACTTTATTATTAATTTTCTATTATAT